>NC_091168.1:16285876-16505876 GCF_040958095.1 Procambarus clarkii
TGAATGGTCATGAAAAATCTGTTGAAATGGTGGAGAATTTGACATACCATAGATGGTGAAGCAAACACAGAATTCTTTTGAGCTTGTATAGTTGGAGAGAGAAAAGTCAAACTTGTGAGGGAATGTAAGGAAGATGAAAGATCATAGTTGTAAAGTGATAGAAAATCTCCAAATATAAGTTAGTGGAATAAACAGTATCACTATAAAAACAGGAAAAGTGATTTTGATGTCTTTCCTTTAATTGTTAACTTTTAACAATTGAAGGAAAGGTTTTTGGTGTCTTCCTTTCCTGTTAATTTTAAGTAGATAATAGTCCAGGATGGATACAAAAAATCTAATGTTTGGACTTAGTGTATAGATATAGGTAGGGCACCTTAAGAAAGAAATTAGAGAATCAGAAAAGTCAGGAAACGAATCAAATAAAAAATAAATAAATAAAACAGAGAATGAAGTGAGAAATGTTCTGGAAGAGAGGAGGCAGGCTGATGCATACAAGAAAGTATACAAAATAGAATAGAAAGGTAAATTAAGGAATGAGGAAATCAAGGAGATTGATGGCCAAATGAGGAAGACAGAAAATGATAAATGGGTATCATGGTAGAGATGACATACAGATGCAGCAGGACTTCCTGAGACAGCACTATGTACAGTCACCAAGGAGCAGTAAGGGAACTCTCCCAAAGATACTAGTGTTCACATATGTAAACCACTCCCATAATCTGTTGAAGTAACAAAAACAAAAGGAAAATAGAAGAAGCCAGACATACTGTACTGCATAACATATAAATAAAACAAAATTATGACAGCCTACATAAAGTGGCAACATAATGGTCCTCAACAGCACCCACTGCAAACAGGGGCAACCATTACCACCATAAAAATGCTTTCTCAATAATCAAGTTCAAATTAATAAGCAACTATGCCTACAGACAATCTTTACATAAAATGCAATACTGTACCTATGTATGTACCCCAGTAACAGTGCCAGCTATGTTCTGCAGCTATGCATAAAAGATAACTATGCGTAACTACACTTAGGTAATTACATATACACACATCGGGCCTGGTAGCCTGGTGGATAGCGAGCAGGACTCGTAATTCTGTGGGGCGGGTTTGATTCCTGCACCAGGTAGAAACAAATGGGCAAAGTTTCTTTCACCCTGAATGCACGTTACCTAGCAGTAAATAGGTACCTGGAAGTTAGCCAGCTGTCACGGGCTGCTTTCTGGGGTGTAATTACCTAAGTATAGTTACAGGATGAGAGCTACGCTCGTGGTGTCCCGTCTTCCCAGCACTCTTTGTCATATAACGGTTTGAAACTACTGACGGTCTTGGCCTAAACCACCTTCACACCAAACTTGTTCCAACCGTCTACCACTATGTTTGCGAAAGTGAATTTTCTTATATTTCTTCGGCATCTGTGTTTAGCTAGTTTATATCTATGACCTCTTGTTCTTAAAGTTCCAGGTCTGAGGAAATCTTCCCTAATGATTTTATCAATTCCTGTTACTATTTTGTATGTAGTGATCATATCACCTCTATTTTCTTCTGTCTTCTAGTTTTGGCATATTCAATGCCTCTAACCTCTCCTCGTAGCTCTTGCCCTTCCATTCTGGGAGCCACTTAGTAGCATGTCTTTACACCTTTTCCAGTTTGTTGATGTGCTTCTTAAGATATGGGCACCACACAACTGCTGCATATTCTAGCTTTGGCCTAACAAAAGTCATGAACAATTTCTTTAGTATATCGCCATCCATGTATTTAAAGGTAATTCTGAAGTTAGAAAGCGTGGCATAGGCTCCTTGCACAATATTCTTTATGTGGTCCTCAGGTGATAGTTTTCTATCTAGAATCACCCCTAGATCTCTTTCTTTATCAGAATTCTTTAAAGATTTCTCACATAATATATAGGTTGTGTGAGGTCTATGTTCTCCTATTCCACATTCCATAACATGGCATTTATTAACATTAAATTCCATTTACCAAGTGGTGCTCCATATACTTATTTTGTCCAGGTCATCTTGAAGGACATGACAATCATCTAAATTTCTTATCCTTCCTATTATCTTAGCATCATCAGCAAACATGTTCATATAATTCTGTATACCAACTGGTAGATCATTTATGTAGACAATAAACATCACTGGTGCAAGAACTGAACCCTGTGGTACTCCACTTGTGGCATTTCTCCAGTCTGATACATTGCCTCTGATTACATGCCCTCATTTTTCTATCAGTCAGAAAATTTTTCATCCATGTTAGAAGCTTACCTGTCACCCCTCCAATATTTTCCAGTTTCCAGAACAACCTCTTATGTGGAACTCTGTCGAAAGCCTTTTTTAGGTCCAGATAGATGCAGTCAACCCAACCATCTCTTTCCTGTAATATCTCTGTTGCTCGATCATAGAAACTGAGTAAATTCGATACACAGGATCTTCCAGATCGAAAACCATACTGTCTGTCTGATATTATATCATTTCTCTCCAGGTGTTCTACCCATTTAGTTTTAATTATTTTTTCCAATATTTTGACTATTACACTTGTCAATGATACCGGTCTATAATTAATGTTAGCTTTTTTCTACACATCAGCTACAACTCCTGTAAACAGGGATGCCTGAAAAATCAGTTGAAGAGGAATGCTGAGCTCAGAGGCACATTCTCTCAGAACCCATGGTGAAACTCCATCTGGACCAACTGCTTTGTTCTTATTTAGCTCCTTGAGCATTTTTTCCACTTCGTCTCTAGACACCTCTATGTGCTCTATGTTGTTCTCTGGAATTCTTATTGTATCTGGTTCCCTGAAGATTTCATTTTGTACAAACACACTTTGGAACTTTTCGTTTAATGTTTCACACATTTCCTTTTCATTTTCCGTGAATCTATTTCCCATTTTCAACCTCTGAATATTATCCTTTACCTACAATTTGTTGTTTATGAATTTATAGAATAGACCTGGTTCTGTTTTACATTTGCCTGCAATCCCTTTTTCAAAATTTCTTTCTGCCTTCTGGTTGGCTTCTTCCCCTGCGCTTCATGTCATCTTGAGGGTGGGTGCGTTTGGACATGGTCGATCCGCCCCTATCCTTCCGGGGTTCCCACCTGTTCCAATGCCTACACGGGCCTTTGCAGCTCTGCGGTTCTTCTGTGCTTGTTCAGTCTGCGCCCTGGATTCTTTGCCCCTCTTCGGATGACTGTTGTCTCCGGTCTGGCTTCTGTTAGGGTCGGGTGCCTGGATGGTGTGTCTGGACCTCCGGGTCACTTCTTGGCACGTTCCTCTCCAGAGTTCCAGGACTGGCACCTAGTTTGTATTTGGCACTTAGTGTATTTACGTACCTTTACCGGATCTTGGTGACCTGTCTGCATCTGCTTGGGATTCGGTTTTCTGGCCTACCTCGACGACTGGCTGGTATGGGCTCCCAGTTGGTCCGCTTGTCTGCTCGCCAGGGGTGTGGATCTTTCTAGATCACCGGGTTCGGTTTCCTGGTGATCTGGAGGCCATTCCATCTGTTTCTGTCCCAGGTTCGGACCTGGCTGGGTCTTGTTTAGGGCTCTTGGGCCACTTCCTGGTCTTTCCCTCCAGAAGTACTCACCAAGTTCTCACCTAGTTGTGTTTGTGGGGGTTGAGCTCTGGCTCTTTGGTCCCACCTCTCAACCATCAATCAACAGGGGTACAGATTCCTGAGCCTATTGGGCTCTATCATATCTACACTTGAAACTGTGTATGGAGTCAGCCTCCACCACATCACTTCCTAATGCATTTCATTTGTCAACCACTCTGACACTAAAAAAGTTCTTTCTAATATCTCTGTGGCTCATTTGGGCACTAAGTTTCCACCTGTGTCCCCTTGTGCGTGTGCTCCTTGTGTTAAATAGCCTGTCTTTATCTACCCTATAAATTCCCTTCAGAATCTTGAATGTGGTGATTATGTCCCCCCTAACTCTTCTGTCTTCCAGCGAAGTGAGGTTTAATTCCCGTAGTCTCTCCTCGTAGCTCATACCTCTCAGCTCGGGTACTAGTCTGGTGGCAAACCTTTGAACCTTTTCCAGTTTAGTCTTATCTTTGACTAGATATGGACTCCATATGCATATGGAGTCCATATGACTGGGGCTGCATACTCCAGGATTGGCCTGACATATGTGGTATACAAAGTTCTGAATGATTCTTTACACAAGTTTCTGAATGCTGTTCGTATGTTGGCCAGCCTGGCATATGCCGCTGATGTTATCCTCTTGATATGGGCTGCAGGAGACAGGTCTGGCGTGATATCAACCCCCAAGTCTTTTTCTTTCTCTGACTCCTGAAGAATTTCCTCTCCCAGATGATACCTTGTATCTGGCCTCCTGCTCCCTACACCAATCTTCCTTACATTACATTTGGTTGGATTAAACTCGTAACAACCATTTGTTCAACCATTCCTTCAGCTTGTCTAGGTCTTCTTGAAGCCTCAAACAGTCCTCTTCTGTCTTAATCCTTCTCATAATTTTGGCATCATCAGCAAACATTGAGAGAAATGAATGTATACCCTCCGGGAGATCATTTACATATATCAGAAACAAGATAGGACCGAGTACAGAGCCCTGTGGGACTCCACTGGTGACTTCACGCCAATCGGAGGTCTCACCCCTCACCGTAACTCTCTGCTTCCTATTGCTTAGGTACTCCCTTATCCACTGGAGCACCTTACCAGCTACACCTTCCTCTCTCTCCAGCTTATGTACCAGCCTCTTGTGCGGTACTGTGTCAAAGGCTTTCCGACAATCCAAGAAAATGCAGTTCGCCCAGCCCTCTCTTTCTTGCTTAATATTTGTCACCTGGTCGTAGAATTCTATTAAGCCAGTCAGGCAAGATTTACCCTCCCTGAACCCATGTTGGCGATTTGTCACGAAGTCCCTTCTCTACCAGATGTGTTACCAGGTTTTTTCTCATGATCTTCTCCATCACCTTGCATGGTATACAAGTCAAGGACACTGGCCTGTAGTTCAGTGCCTCTTGCCTGTCGCCCTTTTTGTATATTGGGACCACATTCGCCGTCTTCCATATCTCTGGTAGGTCTCCCGTCTCCAGTGACCTACTATACACTATGGAGAGTGGCAAGCAAAGTGCCTCTGCAAACTCTTTCAGCACCCATGGTGAGATCCCGTCTGGACCAACAGCCTTTCTAACATCCAGATCCAGCAGGTGTCTCTTGACCTCCTCTCGTAATTTCGAACCCTTCCAAGGCTGCCTGATTTACTTCCCTTTCTCCTAGCACAGTGACCTCACCTTGTTCTGTTGTGAAGACCTCCTGGAATCTCTTGAGTTCTTCACACACCTCTTTGTCATTCTCTGTATACCTGTCCTCGCCTGTTCTAAGTTTCACTACCTGTTCTTTCACTGTTGTTTTCCTTCTGATGTGACTGTGGAGTAGCTTTGGTTCGGTCTTCGCTTCGTTTGCTATATCATTTTCATAACTTTTCTCTGCTTCTCTTCTCACCCTGACATACTCATTCTTGGTTCTCTGGTATCTCTCTCTGCTTTCTGGTGTTCTGTTATTCCGGAAGTTCCTCCACGCCCTTTTGTTCAGTTTCTTTGCTTCCATACATGCCCTATTATACCATGGATTCTTCTTTTGCTTCTCGGATTTTTTCTTTTGGGCCGAGATGTATCTGCTTACTGCCTCCTGACACTTTTGGGTGACATAGTCCATCATATCTTGTACAGACTTAGCTCTAAGGTCTGTGTCCCAAGGTATTTCCCTTAGGAAGCTTCTCATCTCCTCATAATTTCCCTTTTGGTATGCCAGCCTTTTGTTTCCTAGTTTTTTTGGGGGGGAGATAATTCCTAGCTCTACCAGGTACTCAAAGTTCAATACACTGTGATCACTCATTCCCAAGGGTGCTTCCATCTTGACTTTCCTTATATCCCACTCATTTAGGGTAAATATCAAATCAAGCATTGCTGGTTCATCTTCTCCTCTCATTCTTGTTGGTTCTTTCGTGAATTGCTGCGGCTGTGGTCCCGTTTTGGCTGTTTATGAGGGGGGTTCCGGGTTGCTCGGCAGTTGCTCGAGCAGTTGTGTGGGAGTCTGAACTTCAACTTGCTGTCTGCCCGCAGGGTCGGGTTTGGCTTTGGCGTCTGTTTGGTTCCTTCGGAGACTCCCCTTCTGCCTCTCTTGCATTCATTGGGTTCGTCCTCCGGGAATCTTGTGTTGGTGCTGCGTCACCAGCTTCCTGTTTGAGGTTTTTGGGGTTCCGTGCCTTGGCACCTCACTGAGCCATCGCTCGATGTGTTCACGGACGGGTCATCTCTCGGCTGGGGCTTTGTGACCAGTGCTCACCAGGTCGGCCGGGGGTGGTGGGGTCTGTCCGTCCATCGGGCTTACAGCACGGTTCGGGAGTTCGTGGCTGTCTGGTTTGCACTTCGGAGGGTTCGGGTCACTCAGTGCTCTACCATCCAGCTCCATTCGGACTGTTCTCTGGTGGTTCTTTGCCGGAACCCACACAGGGTTTCTCTTGGGTGTTTGACTTTTGGGGTTGGTCCCTTTGAGTGGCTTGTTTGCTGGATTCTCGGGGTTTGGCTTGCCGTGAGGTTCATGTCCGGGGTGTGTCCTGCGTCCTGGCAGACAGCCTGTCTTGGTTCATTCCTCTGTTTGCGGATTAGCCAGTCGTCGCTGACTTGTTTCGTTGGCTCTGCCGGACGTATGGACTCCTGGCCATGGACATCATCGCATCGGCATGGTCTAGGCGTCGCCCATTCTATGTGGCGTCCGTACCCGCCTGCGAGGCTCACGGTGGATGCCTTTCGGCAGGACTGGTCGAGGTGAGGAAGACCTGTTCTTCTTCTCCTGGTCCAGCTGTTGGTTCAGGTTGTGGCTCGGTTGGAGTCCATTCCCAAGGAGAGTAGTCCTCATGGTTCCTTGGTGGCTGGCCCAGCTTTTTTTTCAGACGCTGCTTGATAGGTGTCCGAACCGGGGGCGTTTTCCCGCGGCTCCGCCTCTTTTGGCAGGTCAGACCTGTCCTGTACGTGACTGGTTCGGCCTTCTCCTCGACTTTTCGCGTCTGGTATTTTGACCATCAAAAATACCTGATCACCATCTATATGGTGATCAGGTGGCTTTGTTGATGGTGTCCCACCTGCGAGTTTCGTCTCGGCAACAGTATGACGTTCCTGGTGTTTCTATGGACCCGTTTTCTTGCTCTTCGTAGGTTGTTTTCTCTTTCGCATCAGGTTGTCTTGTCCTTTCTTGGGTTTTCAGGACTACAGTTATTTGATGTTTCTTACTGTCGCCTCATTTTGTGCGGCGCTGGCGGAGCCGCTCCGGTTTGCGTTCAGGGTGGACGTCACATCTGCCCCGTTCCGTACGCTTTCTCGTGTTTTGTTTCACATCCGGCCTGCTTATGCATCGCCTGAGCCATCCTGGTCCTTGATCAGGATGCCCTCTTATCATCTCCTCAGTTTGGGGTATCCCCTTCGCTTCAAGTTTGGTTTTCATAGGCCATATTTTGTTGGCATGGGCCTCTGCAGGTAGGTTCGGGGAGCTTCCGGCCCTTCCGGTGCAGAGGTTTCTGCTCTTTGGTACTGGTGGTAGGTTTGTACGTTTGCTGCCTTTCTCCGTCCTTCTGGCGACGGTCGAGACGGCTGCTTTCCGGAGGGTTCCTTGGGTTATTGATGCTTGATTGGTTCAGCCGGGGGTACGTCCTGTGTTGTCCGGTTGCGCCTTTTTGCCATTACCTGTGTATCGTGTCTGAGAATGCGCTTTGGGTTGATTTGGTTCCCCTCATTCCCTGTTTCAGGCCCCGGGTCTTACAGGTCGTCCGCAGAGTTTTAAGTCTTCCAGCCTGCGATCCATTCTTGCGCCCGTGCTGTTCGGACGTTTGCAGCTTTCACTACTGTGGTGGTGACGTCTAGGGCTCATTTCGGACGCGAGGATTTGAGAATCGCACAGGTTCCTTGCCTCCCGTTCTTTATGCGTATGTCTGCTCCTGTGCGTTCTTGTTGCCTTGGTTCGCAGGTTGCAGCCTGTTGTCTCGGCTTCGCGTTGCGGAGTTTGAGGTGGCCGCCTCCTGGGTCAGCCCTTTCTTTTTCTTCTCTTTGGGTATGAAGCTCCAGGGAGCCGTAGGCGCTCCCCACGGAAAACCAGCGTTGAATGTAATGAAACGCCATTTTCTGGGTGAGCCCCGGAGGCTCCCTGGTCATCCTACCTCCCACCGGTCGGTGGTTTTTTTGCGTTGGTTGAAGCTTAGCTTCCGAACTGCTGCTAGGCAGCCAGTGTGGTGAGGTCCGGGGCTCCCCCCCCCCTCCCCCTCTCAGGGCGGGAAGGGCTGCGCAGACGATCGGTGCGACAGTAAAGTATGGTTTGCTTGTTTCCTTGGGATTGTAGGGAGTTTCTACCTCTCTGTTCGGTTTTCTGTTTTAGTTTTTTACCATGTGAGATTTGTTTTGTTATGCCTACCTTTCTGGGTGCCTAATCCCGGTCGATGGCAGATAAGGAAAACCCCAACCATAAGGGGGTTTTCCAGGGCCATTGCTCTCTGAAACCTCTCTGAAGGGGCCAGGTTCTGGCACTGGTAACTGATAGGTCTGAACTCCTTAGCTAATGTCCCGGTCTAATATAACATACATTAGCTCGATAAGCTCCGGGGAGCTTCCAGGGCTCACCCAGAAAATGGCGTTACATTACATTCAACGCTGGTTTTATACTGAATACAATTTTTTTCTCTAATTACAATACAGTACATACGTTTATCTTACCTTTATGGAGGACTCTTGATGGAGTATGGAAGATGGTGAGGAGGGGAGAGGAGGAGGAGAGGTGTTACTGTTTGGAAGCGTTGTCCCCTTCCATTATAACATCAGGCAGTGAGGACTTCTCTGGGGTACACACTCTGGCACCTTTTGCCTGCATACCACTAGGTCCTGCTTCTGGCTCACTGCTTGATTTTGTAGAAATCGTTCCATTGAAGATTGTTTTTCCCTTCTTTCCAACACTTGTCTGTAGTGAGGCATCACATTGTCATTAAAAAGATCAGTGCAACGGGCTGTTACAGCTTTATCTGGATAATTCTTTTCAGCAAAACATTTGCAGTCCTTCCCATACTGCACACATTTTCTTAATTTAATAAAGAAGGGACATCCTCTAATGCTGCCGCCTCCTCCTCTGAAGATTTATTGTATTGCCTATTTAGTTCAACAACACTATACCATTTTCATGTTTACGTATGATCTCTTGTTTTTCCTCTATGGTCATTCTTACATGTGTTTTCATATGTTGAACCTTACCACTGACTTTCTTGGGACCCATGGTATGATATATAATAATCAGTTTTATGTTCAAAAAGCAAAAAATCACCACAAAAACAGAATTTCTTATAGGCGTGATCGTCACTATGCGGACGGCTGTAGTAAACTGAGGCAGGTCGGCCCGCGCGACCCAAACGTGTACCAACAAATATCGTTAGTCGACGACACTGTCGTAAGTCGGGTCACATTTTTCGATCAAATTTACATCGTAACTCGAAATTAAGAAATTATCGTAAGTTGGGGCAATCATAAGTCGAGGTGCCACTGTACAGGGTACAAAACACAATCAGACCTGCCCATAGTAGAAAAGCAGCATGTAAAAAGATCTGGGAATAATGATGTCTGACGACCTAACATTTAGGGAGCATAATCAAGTAAATATTGTATCAGCCAGAAAAATGATTGGATGGATTATGAGAACTTTCAAATCCAGGGATCCATGACAATGGTTGTACTATTCAAATTACTTGTGCTATCCTGTCTTAAGTACTGCTCAGTACTCACCTCCTCCTTCAGAGCAGGAGAGATTGCTGAAATAGAGGGAATACAGAGAACATAGACACAATAAAGTACCTAAACTATTGAGATCGTCTCAAAGCTCTCCAAATTTTCTCCCTGGAAAGGAGACGAGAGATGTATCAAATAATGTGCACATGGAAAATAATGGAGGGCCAGGTCCCAAATTTACACAATAAAATAACAACATACAGGAGTGAATGATATGGAATGAAATACAGAAAAGAACCAGTGAAGAGCAGAGGTGCCATAGGCACAATCAGAGAACACTGTATAAACACCAGAGGTCCGCGGTTGTTCAACATCCACCCAGTGAGCATAAGAAATATGAACACGCTAGAACACTCGTGAACGTCTTCAAGAGAAAACTAGATAATTTTCTTCAAGAAGTGCTGGACCAACCAGGGTGTGGTGGATATATGGGCCTGCGGGCCACTCCAAACAACAACCTGGTGGACCAAGTTCTCACAAGTCAAGCCTGGCCTCAGGCCAGGCTTGGGGAGTAGAAGCACTCCCAGAACCCCAAGTACAACTTTGGTCATTGTAGCATCTCTGTTTACTTATGAAACAGCTTCTGCCCTGGGGAAGTCTTCTCCAACCTGGGGCAGAGGGGGCGGGGGGTTCCTGTATTCCTTGTGTCTTTCCTTTGTGCCTCCCCTTTCCTCCATATCCTCTTCTGTTATATCCTGTGTGGTAATCTGAGATGTACCTGTCGTTTACCTGTCGATGATTCTGAGGATCAATATCTACCCATGGTGGTCTCTGACCAGGCCTCCTGGTTGGTGGTCTGGTCAACAGGCTGTTTGATGTGCCCGTTTGCAGCATGTCGTACAAGTCACAGCCTGGTTGATCAGGTATCCTTTAATGGTTTATGAAGTTCTCTTTTGAACCCTGTAAAGGGTCGGCCAATTATGTGTAGAGGGAGAGTTGAAAAGTCTTGGGCCTTTGATGTTGATTGAGTTCTCTCTGTGTGCCTATAGCACCTCATGTTGTCAGATTGCCTGACATCCAATTGCCAAAACAGCTGCTGTATGGAGAATTAAGTCAGGACATGCATTCACCTCTTTAACCTCCCTGGGTTGTGGTCCCAGGTAGGCTAAACAGAACTAAACAGTTTCAGGGAGCCACTGGGGCTCATATAGAAAGAGGTATTTTATTACATTTAGTGCCGGGTATTTGGTAGAAATTGTCTTTTATTTATTTCTCTCTATTTTCAGAGGTGCCTGATGAAGAATTTGTAATAACTTGTTTGCTAATGGTATTTGTCGCAGTGTCCATTCCTAAACTAGCTCGGATGGATAGCACTGTAAGTATTATGAAAGTCCTATTTTCTATTTACAAGTAAAAATAAAAAAATAAATTAATGTTTTGTTTCCTTTGATTTAGTTTATTTTCTTACAATTTGCACTTTAATTCTCTTCATGTATTGCATTTCTTGTTTAACATCTGAATATTATCTAAAGCATATGTAATACTATCCAGTAGCAGTCTTGGCTTAACTGCTTACAAACTTCAGTCAGAAGTATACTGAATCTTTCAAAGCAAACCCTCATCAAACTAATTAAGTTGTTCAGTTTCTTTCTGTTCTTACTTTGACATATAATATGAAATTCAAATTCTGTACATACTTAATAGCCCTACAGTGACAAATTCTTTATAAAATTACCATTCAGAGCTGAACTGACATTAAAAGTTCAACAGCTGAAGAGAACTTTAACTGCAATTAACATAAAAATTTCATGTAAATTTTAAAGCATGTAACCTAGGCAACAGCATGTAACTGTTATTCAAACTAATTATATTTATTTGGTCATTGAAACACTGGGGTTATGACCAACCACCCCACTTGTCACTTGTTCACGAGCCACCCTGATCCAACCCCACCTGACCTACATGGGAAAGGAGGGCAATGGACCAGGGATTAGGGAGCTACTGAGTGGTCCAGCAGAAAGAGGCATTTCATTACATTCAACTCTGAATTTCTTGGGATCCTCCTGCATAACTTCGAGATGCTATTTGACAATGAAACCTCAGCATAAGACGCAGTAGGACAAGAAAAAGAAACAACATAGAAAGACAGTCAAGGTTTATCCATGAAGAGGACAAGGAGATGACCATGGCAAAGGCACTCAGTGCTTGGCTAGATGCCTCAAAGCAGTACAAAAGTGCAATGTAGCCAAGGAGCATTCAGCAAATAACAGAAGGAAGAACCAGTTAAACTGATAAAAGCCTTTAGCACAAATAATTTTTGTAGATAGAAATATTGGTGAAGATATCTGACATCATGAAAACTTATGCATATCATGAGAACAAGGAAGAACCTCAAGCTGGCTAAGCTTAACTACAGATATTTTTTAGAATAAAGGGCCAAAGAAATTAAATTAACTAACTAGACATCCAAACCCTTTAAGGTACACATAAATATCTCAATACTGCAGCAACAGCACAAACTGAACAAACTAAGCATCAACCATCAAACAACCCCTTTGGAAATCAAACAATCTCATTCTTAGTGAAAAAGGAAGGAGAGAGCTGAAGTTGGAGGAGTAGAGAATTAGAAGCAAACTAACAAAAACCCTGCTTCCAAGAGGAAAGCATAAAGCTCCTCGACCCTACAATCAGAAGTTGGCGCCATCAGAAAGGCCGCCTTGAAGAAAGGATACCCCATCGAAGGAGACATCTGAAAACCAGGGGAAGACACCAATAACCAGCCAGAGTGGTCCACACAACAAGTGAACGACTGAGTTTCCATGATTGTCATTCACGGATTTATGGCACACCTATCTTTGTAAATTACTTAAAGGCTGAAGCGTGAGAAACTAGCTACAGATGGTGAAATCTCCTTATAGACATTTTCTGTGAAACAACATGAGTAAGAGTTGACAGATATAGGGAATACTGTACTGTAAACCTCACTTTGTTTTCCTTCGATGTGTCATCATAGTTCAGTGACCCGTGACTTTGAAAGTTTCAGATTAATATATCTTTTCTAAAACAGGTGATGTAATAGATTTTTATTATCCAAATTATATTTCTAAACTAAATATAAAACAAAAAATATACAGTAATATGATAGACATCTGCTATTTGATAAATTATTTGTTCTTGGTTCTAGCTTACAAAACAACTCTAGCGTAGGTAGACTGGTCTATTCCCTGTACACACAGCACCTTGTGCTTTTCGTTCGAATTTGTCGCTACAGCTATGTGACCTACTGTCTTGAAATAATAAAATTAATAAATAATTTCTAAAATAAGTATTTTTCTGTGGGGAGCCCCTACGGTTCCCTGGAGCTTATCGGGCTAATGTATGTTATGTTAGACCGGGACATTAGCTAAGGAGTTCAGACCTACCAGGGACCAGCGCCAGAACCTGGCCCCTTCAGAGAGGTTTCAGGGAGCAATGGCCCTGGAAAACCCCATATGGTTGGGGGTTTTCCTTATCTGCCATCGACCGGGGTTAGGCACCCAGAAAGGTAGGCGTAACAAAACAAACCCCACGTGGTAAGAAACTACAACAAAAAACCGAACAGAGAGGTAGAAAACTCCCTACAATCCCAAGGAAACTAGCAAACAAGCAAACATCACACTTTACTGCCGCGCCGATCGTCCGCGCAGCCCTCCCCACCCCGGGAGGGGGAGGGGAGAGCCTCGGACCTACCGCGCCGGCTGCCAAGCTTCAGTTCGTTCGCTAATGTCAACCGGGATTGACGCTTCTCTGGCCTCAGTTTCCTAGGCGGTGTTTGCCTTGTGTGGCGTTCACTGCCGTGTGTTGTGTTGTGCGGTGGCCAGGAGTACTTCATCAGTGCCGGGGCTGCATGTGCTTAGTGGCTGACTTCCCTAAGCGCCCTGTGAGTACTGCCCTTGCGTAACAGGGTTATCTTCCCTGGGGTGTTCGGGAACCATTCCCGTAGAGGTTCTTGCTGCTCGGCATTTGCCTCGCCCTTGGGGCCAGCTGGGGCTTGGGGCCCTTGTTTGGCCCTGGGTAGGGATTGGTATTGTGCTGGTTAGGGCGTCAAGGTGTTGCGCAGCCTGCCACCTAAGCGGCGGCCGGTTTCTGTTGCCTCTGGAGACGGTGTACTTTTGCGGGGTTTTCTTTTGTTTTTAATTTTTCATGCCTGGGTGGGGGTCTGCCTAAGGTGGTTATAGTTCCACTGGTAGTGTTTGGCGGCCCTCTGCTTGGCCCCCGTGCTTGTACACGTCTCAGGGGTTTTCAGTGCTATAATCTACCCTCTTGTTATGTTTGGGTTTCTTCACCGGTTAGCAACACCTTGCCCGGGCTTCCCGTAGTTGTTACCCTACGGGCCCTGGAAACCCCTGTCTGGGCTCGGGGGACCATTGAATGTGTCTTCCGGGTTCCAACCCGTCTTGTACGGGATCGTTGGTTGCTGTTCCCTTGTCTCCGGGTGACAGTCGCCATTTTTACCTCCGTCATGCTGCCTGTTGGGTCACTGACACCTTGACCCAGAGTCTTGCGAGTGATTCTCTGCTTGTTCTCCAGTACTCTCCTGATGTTATTACTGTTCAGAGTACAGGCAGCATCCGTGTTGCAAGCTAGGTTAGGTTGCTGCAACATGCTAGGTTGGTTTCCCACTCGAATGCCCCGTGGCCGCCCCATTTGGTTAGGTGCTGCTCGCCCCTTTCCCTCCATGCTCCGGACCGTCTGCGGGTTTCGGGGCCGGGGCGAGGTTTAGTTGCGGCAGAGACTCGGGCGGTTTTCGGGGGCTGCCCCGTTCGGGTTGGGGACGGAGGTTTGAGCCTGTGCCTCCTGCCAAGGCTTCTGGGTCTTACCAGCGGCCCTTTCTTGTTGCCTTTCCCATGGACTCTTGCTTTTCTTTAAGGGCGGAGGGCTTGGAGGACGGCTCTGCCCCGGGGCCTCTGTTGTTGGTTCCCGGGGCTGTGGGGGTTGCCTGCTAGCAGTTCTGGGGCGGTTTTGCCCCTAACGGGGTTTTTCTGCTGTTGGGCGACGTTTTTCGCCCACCCAGTCTGCTAGCTTCCCACATTTGCTGGCGTGTTTTTGTGTATTTAGCGTCAGTCACAGTCCCTGCTGGCGGTCATTTTCGTCTGCCGGTTTCCCGGCGTGGCCACCAGGGCGGCGTTGCGGTTTGTTTACATGCGTCTGGGTGTGCGAGCGAGCGTCTCGGGTGAGTTTTCAATTTTTTTTCAGGGTTTTTGTTCTCCTGTTGTCGTTTCTTTGTTTTTCTGGTGTTTTCTTGCTGTTGCCTGTTCCTCTGGGAACGTTTGGGTGTTGATTTTGGGTCTTAGCCTATGGGTTTAGGCTCAGTGCCCCTGGCTGGTATGCTTGCTCCCACACCTTGTCCCTCGGTTTTCGGTCTGTTGGGACTGTTTTCCCAGGGGGTTCTGCTGGGGGCTGTGCTTTGCCTTTCAGTGGTGTTCTCCGCCGGCAAATGTGGTGGTTTGGGCTCCCCCTGGTTCGATTCTGGGTTCCTTTGGGTTCCTTGGTTTCGTTCTGGAGGTTTCTTCCTTTTGGGCCCCCTTTTGTGGGTTCAGGGGACTTTGTTTCCTCGTGTGACCCGGTTCTGCCTTTTGGGGTTCCGGGGTCTTCCTGGCTTGCAGACTGATCTTTTTGGGTCTTGGCACATGTTGTGGTTGTGCTGGGACTTTGCAGTTTTGCTGTCGCTGTGGGCCTTTTGATGCAGTTTTGTGCCTTCTTTGCCTGGCCGGCGTAGTGCTCTCTGCCCACTAGTCGGCGACTTGTACTTTTACAATATATGTCCTCACCTAGTTGTGCTTGCGGGGGTTGAGCTCTGGCTCCTTGGTCCTGCCTCTCTACCGTCTATCAACAGGTAATTACCTAAGTGTAGTTACAGGATGAGAGCTAAGCTCGTGGTTTCCCGTCTTCCCAGCACTCTTTGTCATATAACGCTTTGAAACTACTGACGGTCTTGGCCTCCACCACCTTCTCACTTAACTTGTTCCAACCGTCTACCACTCTATTTGCGAAGGTGAATTTTCTTATATTTCTTCGGCATCTGTGTTTAGCTAGTTTAAATCTATGACCTCTTGTTCTTGAAGTGCCAGGTCTCAGGAAATCTTCCCTGTCGATTTTATCAATTCCTGTTACTATTTTGTATGTAGTGATAATATCACCTCTTTTTCTTCTGTCTTCTAGTTTTGGCATGTTTAATGCTTCTAACATCTCCTCGTAGCTCTTACCCTTCAGTTCTGGGAGCCACTTAGTAGCATGTCTTTGCACCTTTTCCAGTTTGTTGATGTGCTTCTTAAGATATGGGCACCACACAACAGCTGCATATTCTAGCTTTGGCCTAACAAAAGTCATGAACAATTTTTTTAGTATATCGCCATCCATGTATTTAAATGCAATTCTGAAGTTAGAAAGCATAGCATAGGCTCCTTGCACAATATTCTTTATGTGGTCCTCAGGTGATAGTTTTCTATCTAGAACCACCCCTAGATCTCTTTCTTTATCAGAATTCTTTAAAGATTTCTCATATAATATATAAGTTGTGTGGGGTCTATGTTCTCCTATTCCACATTCAATAACATGACATTTATTAACATTAAATTCCATTTGCCAAGTGGTGCTCCATCTACTTATTTTGTCCAGGTCTTCTTGAAGGGCATGACAATCATCTAAATTTCTTATCCTTCCTATTATCTTAGCATCATCAGCAAACATGTTCATATAATTCTGTATACCAACTGGTAGATCATTTATGTAGACAATAAACATCACTGGTGCAAGTACTGAACCCTGTGGTACTCCACTTGTGACATTTCTCCATTCCGATACATTGCCTCTGATTACTGCCCTCATTTTTCTATCAGTCAGAAAATTTTTCATCCGTGATAGAAGCTTACCTGTCACCCCTCCAATATTTTCCAGTTTCCAGAACAACCTCTTATGTGGAACTCTGTCGAAAGCCTTTTTTAGGTCCAGATAGATGCAGTCAACCCAACCATCTCTTTCCTGTAATATCTCTGTGGCTCGATCATAGAAACTGAGTAAATTCGATACACAGGATCTTCCAGATCGAAAACCATACTGTCTGTCTGATATTATATCATTTCTCTCTAGGTGTTCTACCCATTTAGTTTTGATTAGTTTTTCCAATACTTTCACTATTACACTTGTCAATGATACAGGTCTATAATTGAGGGGGGTCTTCCCTGCTGCCACTTTTGTAGATTGGAACTATGTTAGCCTGTTTCCACACGTCTGCTACGATTCCTGTACACAGGGATGCCTGAAAGATCAGGTGAAGTGGAATGCTGAGCTCAGATGCACATTCTCTCAGAACCCATGGTGAAACGCCATCTGGGCCAGCTGCTTTGTTCTTACCGAGCTCCTTGAGCATTTTTTCCACTTCGTCTCTAGACACCTCTATGTGCTCTATGTTGTTCTCTGGAATTCTTATTGTATCTGGTTCCCTAAAGATTTCATTTTGTACAAACACACTTTGGAACTTTTCGTTTAGTGTTTCACACATTTCCTTTTCATTTTCCGTGAATCTATTTCCCATTTCCAACCTCTGAATATTATCCTTTATCTGCAATTTGTTGTTTATGAATTTATAGAATAGACCTGGTTCTGTTTTACATTTGTCTGCAATCCCTTTTTCAAAATTTCTTTCTGCCTCTCTCCTCACTGCCGTGTAGTTGTTTCTCGCATCTTTGTATCGCTGGTATGTTTGGGGGTTCGGCCTCTTCCTGTATTGATTCCATTTTTGTGTCTTTTGGTCTCTAGCCCTCTCGCAATTTCTATTGAACGAATCATGTTTCCTAGTTCTGCATCTCTGTTTTGGTATAAATTTTTTTGTGCCTTTATCATATATTTCACAAAACTTGACATACATTTCATTCACTTCCTTGCCTAGCATCAAGTCTGTCCAATTATACTCACTAAAAAAAAGGTAATTACCTAAGTGTAGTTACAGGATGAGAGCTACGCTCGTGGTGTCCCGTCTTCCCAGCACTCTTTGTCATATAACGCTTTGAAACTACTGACGGTCTTGGCCTCCACCACCTTCTCACTTAACTTGTTCCAACCGTCTACCACTCTATTTGCGAAGGTGAATTTTCTTATATTTCTTCGGCATCTGTGTTTAGCTAGTTTAAATCTATGACCTCTTGTTCTTGAAGTTCCAGGTCTCAGGAAGTCTTCCCTGTCGATTTTGTCAATTCCTGTTACTATTTTGTATGTAGTGATCATATCACCTCTTTTTCTTCTGTCTTCTAGTTTTGGCATATTTAATGCTTCTAACCTCTCCTCGTAGCTCTTGCCCTTCAGTTCTGGGAGCCACTTAGTAGCATGTCTTTGCACCTTTTCCAGTTTGTTGATGTGCTTCTTAAGATATGGGCACCACACAACAGCTGCATATTCTAGCTTTGGCCTAACAAAAGTCATGAACAATTTCTTTAGTATATCGCCATCCATGTATTTAAATGCAATTCTGAAGTTAGAAAGCATAGCATAGGCTCCTTGCACAATATTCTTTATGTGGTCCTCAGGTGATAGTTTTCTATCTAGAACCACTCCTAGATCTCTTTCTTTATCAGAATTCTTTAAAGATTTCTCACATAATATATAGGTTGTGTGGGGTCTATGTTCTCCTATTCCACATTCCATAACATGACATTTATTAACATTAAATTCCATTTGCCAAGTGGTGCTCCATATACTTATTTTGTCCAGGTCTTTTTGAAGGGCATGACAGTCATCTAAATTTCTTATCCTTCCTATTATCTTAGCATCATCAGCAAACATGTTCATATAATTCTGTATACCAACTGGTAGATCATTTATGTACACAATAAACATCACTGGTGCAAGAACTGAACCCTGTGGTACTCCACTTGTGACATTTCTCCATTCTGATACATTGCCTCTGATTACTGCCCTCATTTTTCTATCAGTCAGAAAATTTTTCATCCATGATAGAAGCTTACCTGTCACCCCTCCAATATTTTCCAGTTTCCAGAACAACCTCTTATGTGGAACTCTGTCGAAAGCCTTTTTTAGGTCCAGATAGATGCAGTCAACCCAACCATCTCTTTCCTGTAATATCTCTGTGGCTCGATCATAGAAACTGAGTAAATTCGATACACAGGATCTTCCAGATCGAAAACCATACTGTCTGTCTGATATTATATCATTTCTCTCTAGGTGTTCTACCCATTTAGTTTTGATTAGTTTTTCCAATACTTTCACTATTACACTTGTTAATGATACAGGTCTATAATTGAGGGGGTCTTCCCTGCTGCCACTTTTGTAGATTGGAACTATGTTAGCCTGTTTCCACCCGTCTGCTACGATTCCTGTACACAGGGATGCCTGAAAGATCAGGTGAAGTGGAATGCTGAGCTCAGATGCACATTCTCTCAGAACCCATGGTGAAACGCCATCTGGGCCAGCTGCTTTGTTCTTACCGAGCTCCTTGAGCATTTTTTCCACTTCGTCTCTAGACACCTCTATGTGTTCTATGTTGTTCTCTGGAATTCTTATTGTATCTGGTTCCCTAAAGATTTCATTTTGTACAAACACACTTTGGAACTTTTCGTTTAGTGTTTCACACATTTCCTTTTCATCTTCCGTGAATCTATTTCCCATTTTCAACCTCTGAATATTATCCTTTACCTGCAATTTGTTGTTTATGAATTTATAGAATAGACCTGGTTCTGTTTTACATTTGTCCGCAATCCCTTTTTCAAAATTTCTTTTCAAAAAAAAAAAGGTGTATAGGTTCCTGTGCCTCTTGGGCTCTATCATGTCTACTTGTGACATTGTATGGGGGGTCAGCCTCATTACTTGTGTGTGGGGTCACCACATTACTTCCTAGTGCTTTCCCTTTACCATTCTGACACTAACAAAAAAAAAAAAAAAAAAAAAAAAAAAAAAAAAAAAAAAAAAAAAAAAAAATCTATCTGTGGCTCTTTTGGGTACTCAGTTTCCACCTGTGTCCCCTAGTGCGTGTGCCCCTTGTGTTACATAGCCTGTCCTTATCAACCCTGTTGATTCCCTTGGGTATCTTGAATGTGGTGATCAGGTCTCCCCTCACTTCATCTTCCAGCGAAGTGTGGTTTCATTCCCGTAGTCTCTCCTCATGACTTCGGTAGTGTACTTTTTCTTTCGGAAGGGGTTCTGTTCCCTTCTCTGTTGACTGGGCGCTGGGGGAGCAGCTTGCTCTGTTACCTCTCGCTTGGTCTCGCTGTTGGTGGACGCTTTGGGTTGTCTTCCGGCCTCTGCTGGCGTCGGAGGACGGCTTCTTCCCCCTTGGGGGGGTTCAGAGCTGGCGGGGTGGGCTTCTTCCCCTGCGCTTCGCCCTTTCCTCTTCGTGGGTGCGTGGGGCGTGGTCAATCCGCCCCATCATTCTGGACTTCTTCAGTCTGCGCCCTGGATCCTCTGCCCTCCACAGGGGACTGTTGTCTCCTGTTCGGATTCTGTTGGGGCCGGGTGCATGGATGGTGGCCCTGGACCTCCAGGTCACTTCTTGGCACGTTCCTCTCCAGTTTTTCTGGGGCTTGCACGGTTGGTGGTGGGGCTTCAGGTTTGCTGTTTTTATTGCCTTCCCTATTTTGTAATGGGCACTTCGTATACTCTTTGCATCTTTACCGGATCTTAGTACCCTGTCTGAGTCTGAGATTCGGTGTCTGGCCTACCTCGACGACTGGCTGGTGTGGGCTCCCAGTCAGTGCGCTTGTCTGCTCGCCAGGGGATGGTTCTTTCCAGATCGCCGGGTTTGGTTTCCTGGTGATCTGGAGGTTTTTCCATCTGTTTCCGTCCCGGGTTCGGACCTGGGCCTTGTTTAAGGCTCTTGGGCCCCTCATTGTCTTCCCTCCAGAAGTGTTACTGCGGCTGTGGTCCCGCCTTTGGCTGTTCAGGAGGGGGTCCTGAGTTGCTCAGCGGTTGCTTGGGCGGTTTTGCGGGAGTCTGCACTTCAGCGTGCTTGTCTGCCCGTGGAGTCGGGTTTGGCTACGGCGTCGGTTGGTTCCCGCGGAGACACCCCTTCCGCCTCTTGCATTCTTTGGGTTCCTCCGGGGATCTTGTGTTGGTGCTGCGTCACCAGCTTCCTCTTTGGGGTTTTCGGGGTTCCGTGCCTTGGCACCTCCCCGAGCCTTCGCTCGATGTGTTCACGGACGGGTCGTCTCTCGGCTGGGGCTTTGTGACCAGTGCTCACCAGGTCGGCCGAGGTTGATGGAGTCTGTCTGTCCGTCGGGCTCACAGCACGGTTCGGGTGTTCATGGCTGTCTGGTTTGAGCTTCGGAGGGTTTGGGTCACTAGGTACTCTACCATTCAGCTCTGTTTGGACTGTTCTCTGGTGGTTCTTGCCGGAACCACAGGGGTTTGGCTAACCGTGTGGTTCGTGTCCGGGGTGTGTCCTGCGTCCTGGCGGACAGCTGTCTCGGTTCATTCCTCTTCGTGGGTTGGCCAGTCGTCGCCGATTCGTTTTGTTGGCTCTGTCGGGCATATGGACTCCTGGCCATGGACGTCTTCGGGTCGGCGTGGTCTAGGTGTCGCCCATTTTGTGGCGCCCTTCCCACCTGCGAGGACTTCACGGTGGAGGCTTTCGGCAGGACTGGTCAAGGTGGGGGGTACCTGTTCCTCTTCTCCCGGTCCAGCTGTTGCTTCGGGTTTTGGCTCGGTTGCAGCCCATTCCCACGAGAACAGTCCTTATGGTTCCATGGTGGCCAGCCCGGCCTTCTTTTCAGACGCTGCTTGATAGGTGTCCGTACCCGGGGCGTTTTTCCTGAGGCTTCGCCTCTTTCAGCAGGCCGAATCGGTCCTGTCCGTGACTGGTTCGGCCTTCTCCTTGGCTCTTCGCGTCTGGTATTTTGACGCGGGTATCACCATCTCTATGGTGTTCAGGTGGCTTTGTTGACGGTGTCCCACCTGCGAGCTTCGTCTTGGAGACAGTATGACGTTTCTTACGTTTTCTCGTGTTTTGTTTCCCCTCCGGCCTGCTCATGCGTCGCCTGAGCCATCCTGGTCCTTGTTCAGGGTGCCTTCTTATCTTCCCCTCAGTTTGTGGTAGCCCCTTCGGTTCAGTTTCCAGCTCTTTGGTACTGGTGGTAGCTTTATAGGTGTGCAGCCTTTCTCTGTCCTGGCGCCGGTCGTGACGGCTGCTTTCCGGAGGGGTTCTTGGGGTATTGGTGCTTGATTGGTTTGGCCGGGGGGTGCGTCCTGTGTTGTCTGGTTGTGCTTTTTGGTGTTGCCGGCGTACCGTGTCTGGGGATGCGCTGTGGTTGATCCGGTTCCTTCGTTCCCTGTTTTCAGGGCTCGGGTCTCCCAGGTCGTCCGCAGTGTTTTCCTTCTTCCAGCCTGCGGTCTGTCTTTGCGCCCGTGCTGTTCAGACGTTTGCAGCTTTTGCTGCTGTGTTGGTGACGTCTCGGGCTCATTTTGGGCGCAGGGATTTGTGGGTCACACAGGTTTTTGGCCGCCCATCCATATGTGCGTCTGTTCTTGGGCGTTCTTGTTGCCTTGGGTCGCAGGTTTGCGACCGGTTGTCTTGGCTTTGCGTTGCAGAGTTTGTGGCGGCCACCTCCCGGGTTAGCCCTTTCTTTTCCTTCTCTTTGGGTATGAAGCTCCAGGGAGCCGTAGGGGCTCCCCACAGAAAACCAGCGTTGAATGTAATGAAACGCCATTTTCTGGGTGAGCCCCGGAGGCTCCCTGGAAACCCTCCCTCCCACCGGTCGGCAGTTTTTTCGCGTTGGTTGAAGCTTAGCTTCCGAACTGGAGCTTGGCAGCCGGCGCGGTAGGTCCGGGGCTCCCCCCTCCCCCTCCCGGGGTGGGGAGGGCTGCGCGGACGATCGGCGCGGCAGTAAAGTGTGATGTTTGGCTTGTTTGCTAGTTTCCTTGGGATTGTAGGGAGTTTTCTACCTCTCTGTTCGGTTTTTTGTTGTAGTTTCTTACCATGTGGGGTTTGTTTTGTTACGCCTACCTTTCTGGGTGCCTAACCCCGGTCGATGGCAGATAAGGAAAACCCCCAACCATATGGGGTTTTCCAGGGCCATTGCTCCCTGAAACCTCTCTGAAGGGGCCAGGTTCTGGCGCTGGTCCCTGGTAGGTCTGAACTCCTTAGCTAATGTCCCTGTCTAACATAACATACATTAGCCCGATAAGCTCCAGGGAGCCGTAGGGGCTCACCCAGAAAATGGCGTTTCATTACATTCAACGCTTGTTTTATAGCTCTTATTATCCTAATAATGTTGCTAAACTAAATATATAACCCAAAAATATATGATATAAATCCAATATTTGAGAGAATTTTGTTACTAGATCTGGCTTAACACTTTTGCCCACCAATGAATAAGGATGGAGTCAAAAGTTTACTAGTTCAATACCCACTGATGACTAAGGATGGAGTCAAAAGTTTACTAGTTCAATACCCACTGATGACTAAGGAGGGAGTCAAAAATTAAAATCACTTGATTTTGTGAAAACCGCGGTTTTGGATATTATATGCATACACACCTGTAGGGATTTTTATTGCGAACACATTGATACCAAAATGAAAGACCTAGGACGAGAATTGAGGTAATAAAGTTGAAACGAGCAATAAACATTTTATTGCTCTTTATTAGCGCTCACTGGGGTAACGCACCGTCACTTTCTCTATTTGCTGTGGGTGGTACGTCGGGCTTTTGGACTTTATATTTGCATATACACCTGTAGGGAATTCTATTGTGAACATAATGATACAAAAATTAAAGACCTAAGACGAGAATTGAGGTGACCAAAGTGAAAAGAGTGTACACATTTCATTGCTCTTTAGCGCTCTCGGGTAACACTCTCTCACTTTGTCTGCTTTGTGTGGGTGGTGCGCCGGGCTTTTGGATTTCATATGCATTTAATCGTGTAGAGAATTCTATTGCAAATACATTGATATCAAATTGGAAAACCTAGGATGAGAATTAAGGTGACAAAGTTGAGAAGAGTATACACTTCTCAGTATTACCACTGCTCTCTAATGGACGGCCCGGCGCTCCTCCCTGCTCTCATCGTCCTGCTTTCATCATGTTGGTGGGTGGAGCGCGCCACGGTTTTTGACAATATATGCATATACTCCTGTTGGGAATTTTATTGCAAACACCATGATACAACATGAAAGACCTAGGATGAAAATTGAGGTGACCAAAGTGAAAGGAGAGAACACATTTTATCGATCTAGTGCGCTCCCGGGTAACTTTCTCTCACTTTCTCTGTTTGCTGCGGGTGGTAAGCTGTGCTTTTTGAGTGAGTTATGTAGAGCATTCTATTGTGAACATATTGATACAAAATTGAAAAACCTAGGATGAAAATTAAGGTGACAAAGTTGAAAAAAGAGTCTACACTTTTCAGTATTACCGCACGCTCCCTCGAGCTCTCGCGGAACGTCCAAAACCACTAGGGTAGGAGAAATGCTTGCTCGCCCAAAATGCGAAAGTGTTAAACTTTCAACCTACTGTAGGGTGTTAAACCTAGTTCCTCGGTATTAGCCACCCATCTGCTTGCCCAAAAACACGCCCGATTAGTCGCCCATCTGCCTGCCCAAACCCACCCAGCCTTGCCTGAAATAGCCACCCATCCACCTGCCCAAACTCACCCTGCCTGCCCGAATAGCTGCCCATCCGCCTGCCCAAACCCACCCAGCTTGCCTGCTCAAAACCCACCCATCTTGCCCAACAACCACCCACCCCCACCTGCTCAAATTGCTGCCCATCTGCCTGCCCAAACCCACACCCACACCGCCTGCCCAAACCCACCCCCACACCGCCTGCCCAAACCCAACCCACACCTCCTGCCCAATTCCACCCACCCTGCCTGCCCGCCCGAATAGCCAGCCAGCAGCCTGCTCAAACCCACCCACACTGCCTGCCCAAATAGTCGTCCATCCGCCTGCCCAAATGCACCCACCCCACCCTGCCCGACCGCCCGAATAGCCGCCCATTAGCCTGCCTAAACCCACCCACATCACCTGCCCAACTTCACCCACCCCACCTGCCTAGATAGCCGCCCATCTGCCTGCCCAAACCCACCCACACCACCCACCCAAATAGCCACCTAGCCACCTATCCGCCTGCCCAAACCCACCCACACCACCCACCCAAATAGCCGCCTAGCCACCCATCCACCTGCCCTAAACCCACCTTCACTGCCCGCCGAAATAGTCGCCCATCTGTCTGCCCAAATACCTCTACCTTGCCCGAATAGCCACCTATCCGCCTTTCCTAACCCACTCACACCGCCCGCCCAAATAGCCGCCCATCGACCTACCTAAATCTACCCTCCCGACCCGCCTGCCCAAACCCACAGTGCCTGCCTGAATACCTGCCCATCAGCCTCCCCAAACCCACCCCACACCACCTGTCCCAAATAGCCGCCCACCTACATTGCCTGCCCAAATAGCCGCCCACCCACACCGCCTGTGGTAGAAATTAATAATAATAAAAAAAAAATGCCTGCCCAAATAGCTGCCCACCCACACCTGCCTGCCCAAATAGCCGCCCATCCACCTGAAGCCTGCCGCCAGTCAGCCACCAATCCATCCATGATGATGTGATTGATGTTTAAAGATGAACATTCCAGATTTTTGAGCTAGTGAAGAATAGTTGGAAAGATTTAAGAATAGGAAAATTGCCAGAGAATCATTAAGCAGCTGAAACCAACACAGCAGCAGCGAGCGCCAGCAAAGCTCATGCCAACAGTTTAACACTTTGGCGTACCCCGCTCGCCACCCCTCAACTGTGCGATATGGATCCCAGGGTGTCAAGGGAGCGCGCGTAAATTCTGAAAAGTGTATACTCTCTTCAACTTTGTCACCTTAATTCTCGTCCTACGAGATTAAATTTGGTATCATTGTGTTCGCAATAGAATTCTCTACAGCACTAAATGCATATAAACTCCAATAGCCCGGCTAATTACCCGCAGCAAACAGAGAAAGTGCGAACGAGTTACCCAGGAGCGCGCAAACGCGATAAAATGTTTTCACTAGTTTTCACTCTGGTCACCTCAATTTTCGTCCTAGGTCTTTCATTTTGGTCTCAATGGGTTTGCAATAGAATTCTCTAGAAGAACATTAGCATATAAAATAAAAAACCTGGTCACGCTCCAACCGCCGACGAGTTGAAGACGGGCCACGCGTTAGCCGCTGAGTGAGCCCTCAAATGCCTTCCAGCTACACTCCCAATTCCTGCCCTTTTCAAGCCTTTCTTTCGCAATTTTCTTCCTGGAAGGGCCTTGTTCGTGATCACTATCCATCGTGGAGTAAGCAGTAGATAGTTTCTAAAGCCGCAGTAAGAAATATAGCCACGGAAAATAGCCGAAATATTCACACGTTTGAAATGCGAGGGGAGGCGACATTGGTCACAACAGTGTAGCGAAAACAATGAGCCGACGGAGTGTGCCGAGCCGCCTGCGGTCCACGAGGCACAACAAAGAAAAAGGGAAGACATCGGCGCGCATTTTAAAACCAGTCCCCAAAAAATCGGATAAAAACCTGATTTTTGGCGATTATTTAAAGTGGATGACGCAATGCTGCGTCATCCCCGGCATTACCGACAATAAACGGATGACGCAATGCTGCGTCATGCCCGGGCGAAAGTGTTAAGAACATTGTGTGTGGAGTGAACAGTTAGAACAAGTGTTAAATTTAAGTACACAGTGATAGAGTTAAAATTAATATTGTAGTAATTTTAGTTTACAATAGTTTTCATAAACTATAGTTTATGTAGCTCTCAAAATACAGCAGAGCTACATATTCAATACAGTGCTAACTGCATAGTACAGTACTGTACGTATTTACTGTACAGTGGAACCTCCGTTTTCAAATTTAATTCGTTCCCAGGAGAAGTTCGAAAACCGAAACGGATTTTCCCATAAGAAATAATGTAAATTTAACTTGATCCATTCCACACCCCAAAAATATTAACTTAAAAATACATTTTATACACACTATTACTTATATTTGGTACTGCAGTATGTACAAGTACAAGGGTACCTCAGTTTTCGTAGTTAAAACACTCCCAGAGACGGTACGAAAACCAAAACAAATTTTCCCATGAGAAATACAGGTAATGTAAATTGAATTAATCCGTTCCACACCCCCAAGTATATTAACTAAAAAATACATTTTATACAGAATAATGCTCTTAGGATACCTTACCTTTATTGAGGACTCTTGTTGGCATATGGAAAGACAGTGAGAAAGAGGGGAGGAGGAGAGGTGTTAGTTTGTGGAAGGGGAGTCCCCTTCCGGTATAACAGCAGTGATGACATTTGTGGGATAATCTCTCATATGTTTTGCAGGCATACCACCAGGAAGGAAGGCACCCAGAAAGTCAGTGAGACAAAACAAACCACAGCTCCTACAGACTCATAACGGCCATAGAACTCTGTAAACTTTATGTAAATAAAACAATTGAAAATGTTATAAAGCTAGCGCACACTTCTTTGCCCCACTCTCCCCTCTCGTTTGGGGAGAGGAGGGGGCAGGCCATTGCTCACAGGTTGCTCCACCATCAGTTCTCTTCATATATTTACTGGTGTGCCACTGTCACTTTGGCCCCAGTGTTTTCTGGGGGGAGCCCCGTCGGCTCCCCGGAGCTTTACCAGGCTGATATGCTAATGTCAGACTTTGGCATCAGTCATGTGTATGGAGTTCTAGGGCCTACCAGGGACCACGGCCAGAACCTGGCCCCCTCAGAGAGGCAAGGGAAGCAATGGCCTATAGAAACACCCGTGTGGTTGGAAGCATTCTATGTCTGCCATCGACCGGGTCAAGCATCCAGAAAGGTAAGCATTCCAAAACAAACCCCTATTCTGGTTAAAATTGCTACCTATCTTGAGGTTATCTTGAGATGATTTCGGGGCTTTTTAGTGTCCCCGCAGCCCGGTCCTCGACCAGGCCTCCACCCCCAGGAAGCAGCCCGTAACAGCTGACTATCACCCAGGTACCTATTTTACTGCTAGGTAACAGGGGCATAGGGTGAAAGAAACTCTGCCCATTGTTTATCGCCGGCGCCTGGGATCGAACCCAGGACCACAAGTCCAGCGTGCTGTCCGCTCGGCCGACCAGCTCCCCTAAAGCTGAACTAGTGGATAGAACTCCCCAACAGAAAACAAGCAAACTAGTATGACGTCACACGTCACCGCGCTGCTGTCTGCGCAGCTCTCCAAACCCGGGAGGGGGAAGGGAAAGCCCCAGACCTCCCACGCCGGCTATCCACCCATCAGTTCTTCGGCTGATGCTATAGGCACTGGTTAAGTGCTCCAGCTCCAGTAGTTGTTTCAGCACTGTACCTAGAGTGTAGTGTCCGTCTTCTAGGTGGTGCGTGAGCCGGGAGTGTGTCTCCAGTACTCGGGCTGCATGCGCCTAGGGTTTCCTTCCCTAGGTGCCCTGTAAGTACTGCCCTTGGTGCTTGGGGCCACCTTCCACAAGATCCTTGGGTCCTTCCCCTGCTAGGCCGTTTACTGCTTGGTTTTCGGCCGCTCTTTGTGTGCTCGGGTGTTCTGTCTCCCTTGTTCGCCTTAGGGTAAGGGGCAGTTTTGCACTGGTGGGGCGCAGGGTACTGTGCACCTTGTCTTTACCAATCGTGGCGGCTGGCTCTGTTCCGCTTGGGTACGCTGGCCTCTTGTGGGGGTTTTCTTTTTCTTTTTGTTTTATCTACCTGGTGGGGGGTCTGCCTTCGTTCTTGCCCCTTGTGTCCCTTGTGTTTTGAGTATTTTCTGGTGGTATCCCCTGCTAGGTCCCTGTGAGAGTACACGTCCCGGGGGTTCAGCTCTTAGAAAGTTGTTTGATAGCTTTGGGCGCCGGTTAGCAGTACCCTGCCTGGGATTACCTAAGCGCGAGTCCTCTTATAGTACACGCTCGGGACCCTGAGAACCCCCTGGGGGTGCGTGGGTCCGATGGATGTGACCCCAGAGCCTCCCCCTCCCCCCCTCGCTTCCAGCGAGTTTGAGGGTTGCTCTCGCCCTTTGTCTCTGGGTGACTTTGTTTTGCCTCCGTCTGCTGCCTGTGGGGTCGGTGACAAATTCGTCCCGGAGTCCTGCGAGTTTTGTTGCTCATTGTGGCTCGGTTACCCAGTTGTGCTTACTAAGCGGGTGTGGGCAGTAGGGGCGTTGCACTTTGAGCCTTGGTGGTGGCAACGCTCTCGTGGTTTACTCCCCAGGAGCCCTGGGGCTGCCTCGTTTTGGTTCGTGTTGGGATTTGGGGGTGTTGGTTGCTTCGGTTCCTTCCACGCCTCCTTGTCTTTCCCCTGGATCCCCCTCCCTGCCTGCATCCGGTTCCTTACCGTCTGTAGGATCGGGGCGGGGTTTGATAGTGTTGAGACTCGAGCAGTCTCGGGGAATTCTCCTTCCGGAGTAGTAATTACCTAAGTGTAATTACCTAAGTGTAGTTACAGGATGAGAGCTACGCTCGTGATGTCCCGTCTTCCCAGCACTCTTTGTCATATAACGCTTTGAAATTACTGACGGTCTTGGTCTCCACCACCTTCTCACTTAACTTGTTCCAACCGTCTACCACTCTATTTGCGAAGGTGAATTTTCTTATATTTCTTCGGCATCTGTGTTTAGCTAGTTTAAATCTATGACCTCTTGTTCTTGAAGTTCCAGGTCTCAGGAAGTCTTCCCTGTCGATTTTATCAATTCCTGTTACTATTTTGTACGTAGTGATCATATCACCTCTTTTTCTTCTGTCTTCTAGTTTTGGCATATTTAATGCTTCTAACCTCTCCTCGTAGCTCTTGCCCTTCAGTTCTGGGAGCCACTTAGTAGCATGTCTTTGCACCTTTTCCAGTTTGTTGATGTGCTTCTTAAGATATGGGCACCACACAACAGCTGCATATTCTAGCTTTGGCCTAACAAAAGTCATGAACAATTTCTTTAGTATCTCGCCATCCATGTATTTAAATGCAATTCTGAAGTTAGAAAGCATTGCATAGGCTCCTTGCA
Organism: Procambarus clarkii; assembly: GCF_040958095.1. Taxonomy (NCBI): domain Eukaryota; kingdom Metazoa; phylum Arthropoda; class Malacostraca; order Decapoda; family Cambaridae; genus Procambarus; species Procambarus clarkii. Next base: position 16,315,586 of record NC_091168.1, read on the forward strand.
CAATATTCTTTATGTGGTCCTCAGGTGATAGTTTTCTATCTAGAACCACCCCTAGATCTCTTTCTTTATCAGAATTCTTTAAAGATTTCTCACATAATATATAGGTTGTGTGGGGTCTATGTTCTCCAATTCCACATTCCATAACATGACATTTATTAACATTAAATTCTATTTGCCAAGTGGTGCTCCATATACTTATTTTGTCCAGGTCTTCTTGAAGGGCATGACAATCATCTAAATTTCCTATCCTTCCTATTATCTTAGCATCATCAGCAAACATGTTCATATAATTCTGTATACCAACTGGTAGATCATTTATGTACACAATAAATATTATGTGTGTGGGTTGTGGTGCTGGTTATGTACTCACCTGGTAGGGCTCTCCTGGTTGTGCTTGCAGAGTTTGAGCTCTGGCTCTTGGGTCCCGCCTATCTGGAAGAACTTGCGGGATAGTACCAGTTGAGTGCAGTGGTGCTATAGGCACAATCGGGGAACACTGTATAACCATCAGAGGTCTGTGGTTGTTACACGATCTACTTGCGAGCATATGCCATATTGCCGGTACGTCCGTGGACTTCCAGGGCAGGACAGTAGCCTGTTTTCGACTCGAAGTTCCATCCCATCCAGGTTGTGAGGGGTATGTGGGCCTGCGGGCTGCTCCAAGCAGCTGCCTGGTGGGCCACCCTCTGGCCGGTCTAGCCTAGCCTCGGGCCGGGCTTGGGGTGTAAATGAGCTTCCTGTACCCCATCCAGCAGGTATCGAGCGGGGTTCTATGCCGTCGGTCGCCTGGTGTGCAGGTTTCTGGGCCTGCTGGGTTCTGTCGTGTCTCCGTTGGCCCTGTCTGGGGTCTGCCTGCTTTGTTCTCTGCCTTTGCAGAAGAGTTGCTATTTAAATGTTGCATGTTGCGGTGGTGCCTGTTGCTGCTGCTGCACGTGTGCATTGGTAACATGTTTCGCGGTGGCATGTCCTTGTTCCTGTGTCCAGTTGTGGTGTGGCACTTTGCGACTGTTTTGTGCCTAGGGTTTGCGTATGGGGGTTTGCTTGTTTTTTTTTCGTGGTCTTCGGGTCCCTGGCTTGGCCCTGGTCATGTAATTACCTAAATGTAGTTACAGGATGAGAGCTACGCTCGTGGTGTCCCGTCTTCCCAGCACTCTTTGTCATATAACAAATGTGCATGGGGTTTTTGTCCCAGCCTGATTGTCCACCCCTGGTTGTTTTCCTGTTTTCTTGTTGTTGTTTTTTTGTGCTTCAGCTCTTTCATCTTGCCTCTTCCCATTCGTTTTCCTGGCATCTCCTTTGGTCGGTTTCCACCGCTCCATTTCCTTGTGCATTCCCTTGTTTCCTCCTCTGCTGCAGGGGTGTTCGGCGTGTGTTCCTTGGCTTCTTAGGGCGTTTTTTCGGCTTGTGTCCTGTGGTGTGCTTCTTTGTCTCGGTCTGTTGCAGCTGCTCGTACCCCTTGGTTCGGGTACTGTTCTGGCGGCAACCCTTCCGCCTTCTTTGGTTTCCTAGCTTGCCCTGCCGGTTGGTTTTTCGGGGTCTTGCGATGTCTCGCGTCGGACCCGTCGTTTTTGAACTCCTGGCGGGCTTGCTTGCTTTGCGGAGTTTTCTGTTCGGCAGACGTTCCATCTCCTTGTGCCGCTTAGGTTTCGGTGGTCGCGCCCGAGATCTTCCTGCGGCTCCGCCTTTCCCTGGGCTCGGAGGGGCCTTGTCGGGGCTGCTTACATTCTGCCTCGCGGTCTCGCCTCCGGGTGGTGGTCGGGTGGCTTTGTGGTAGGTGTCCCACCTGCGTACTTCTCTTGGCGGCAGTATGGGGTATTTTGGCGGTCCTTCCTTTTCCTGTCTCTTCTTAGGTGGCTACTCTAGTTAGCATCGGCTTGGTTTTCTGGTGGGGGTTGGGGGCCTTCGTCTTGCCACATACTGTCGCCTCTTTCGTGCGGCGCTGGCGGAGCTGCTTCGGCTTGCTTTCAGTCTTGGTGTTGCTTTTGCACCGTTAGTAAGCTGTCTCGTGCATCGTTTCACCTCCGGCCTGTTCGTGCGCTGCTTGCACCGTCCTGGTCTCTGGTCAGCGTGCTCTGTCTTTTCCTCGGTTGGTAGGGCCCCTTCGGTTCCGGTTTGTTTTTTCGTCGGCTCTTTTTTCCTTTTGGCATTTGCCTCTGGGGGTCGGGTCGCTGAGTTTTCTTGCTCCTTTGGTTTTATTGTTTTGGTTGTTCAGTGGCGGCAGTCTCCATCTTTTCTGGTGCGGGGTGGGGCTGCTGCGTTCTGGATGGGTCCTTGGTTTGTTGGTTCTTAGTTGGTCAGGGCCGAGGGTGTGTCGTGTTTTGTGTTCAATGGCAGCCCTCCGCTGTTATTTGCGTGCCACGGCATCTGTGTTCGGGGAGCGTTTTGCGTTGATCCAGGTTCTGTTCTTCCGTGGTTTGCTGGTGGTGGTGTCCCGGGTTGTCATCTGTGTTCTTGCGGCTAAACTGCCTGTGTTCTTCCCCCATGCCAGTGGCATTCGTAGCTTCGCTGTTCTCGCTGTCATCTGAGTGATGTGTCCTTGCGGTTATTCGGGCATGGATCATTGGTGTTCGTACGGGGGCCTTGCTGCTCGTTGTTCTCGTGTTGTTCCCGGGACTTTTCGGAGCTGTGGCGCCTTGGGTTGGCGTTTGCTGCCGGTTGTCTCGCTTCCGTGGGGGGTGCGTGGTGTCCGCCTCCCGGTTCCGTCCCTTTGACCTCCCTCTGTGGGTAGTTAGCTCCGGGGAGCAGACGGGGCTCCCCCCAGAAAACCAGCGTTGAATGTAATGAAACGCCATTTTCTGGGTGAGACCCGGAGACTCCCCGGCAACCCTTCCTCCCTCTGGTCGGCGGTTTTTCGCGTGTTTTGACATCCAGCCTCAGAACTGATGGGTGGATAGCCGGCGTGGGAGGTCTGGGGCTCCCCCTTCCCCCATCCGGGGAGGAGGGAGCTGCGCAGACAGCGGCGCAGTGACTTGTGACGTCTTACTAGTTTGCTTGTTTTCTATTGGGGGAGTTCTATCCACTAGTTCAGCTTTAGGTAGCAATTTTAACCAGAATAGGGTTTGTTTTGGAATGCTTACCTTTCTGGATGCTTGACCCGGTCGATGGCAGACATAGAATGCTTCCAACCACACGGGGGGTTTCTATAGGCCATTGCTCCCCTTGCCTCTCTGAGGGGGCCAGGTTCTGGCTGTGGTCCCTGGTAGGCCCTAGAACTCCATACACATGACTGATGCCAAAGTCTGACATTAGCATATCAGCCTGGTAAAATCTCCGGGGAGCCGACGTCAGTCAGTCAGGAAGAGATTCAGGTATTCTTCAAAATTTCTATGGGAAACACCACCATGGAAGCCGCTAACACTGTTCATCTATGCTACTTGTATCAGATGCATCATCACTGAACGCAGAAAACGATTCATCTATTTATCTTCTAAATAAATTGGAGACAGCATAGGATTGCAAGGGTGACGCTCAGAGCTACAACTGGATGCGCTCGCTGTATCGTCCTCATAAGTGTTGTATCACTGGCGTCCGACCTGTGTGTTAGGTCCTTGTTGCGCCTAGCTTCACCAATATTATGACCCTTATGTTCTTCAAACAATAAAGTTGAATTTCACCGATAGAGCGTTATCTTTGAACACCGCGTCGGACAGGTGTTTGGGAGCCAGAGGTGCGTGCGCCACCCATGGTTGCTCATTCAGTACTAACCCAGCCAGCAGCCGTAGGGCATTCTGGGAATTTTTTCCAAGATGGCTGCCTCTCACTGGAGGTCCTAAGAGTCCATTTCGTACACAACCAACCTCGTGCACATTTAGAATTGGTACTGAAAAATCAAAGAAAGTTTTCTCGGTTGGCGCAGTTTCCCGCTGACCGAGAATACTCGGTTGGCGCAGTTAAGTGGTTAAGTGTAAAGTGCTCATATATCATTGCTTACACCATTGTCACTGTTCTTAGAAAAACCCTTAAGGCATGAAATATTTTCTGGAAGAGTTTTGCATTTGCCTTGGTCAATTGATTAATTAATTAATTAATTAGCTGAAGCCACCACTATTTGCTTTCACTCAAAACAGATGTATGGAAGGGTTGAGGACTTCTTGAAAGTGCATAAAGAAATGGGAAAGTATTAAAGGCAAAGGGAGAAATAAGGTACTACAGTATAAGAAAATAATGAATGGAAACATCAGAAGCTGAAGTAACAATGTGGTGATTTAGAGATGGCCACCAAGTGTTGCTGCTCTGTGAGAGTAACTGCAGAGGAATGATTAATATTTTCTCACTTTTGCAGGTCTATAAGACAGCATATGCTGCACATGCAAACAATTCACATTGTTTAGCCCAAGCTGTCAACACATTGTTTGCAGCACTCTTCACATACTGTGGACGTGGTCAAGATATTGAGGAAAGACTAAAGGAGTTCCTGGCGGTAATATACAGACATTTTTTTAAATTATGTTATTTGATATTTATAGTAGAGTTGTCATAAATATGTGCTCCAAGTTTATATGACAGGCTATTAATTCATTCCCATATTTAAAATGTAGAAAATATGTACACATTGGTCAAAGCTAGTTAACAGATTACTGTATAACCATATTCCCAATGGATTTTTTATTTTAAATCCAAATTGTAAACAAACATTGTGTTGAAGATTACACAGTTGTTAATTACAGTACAGAAATCCGTATGACAGGAAGTGTGTATTACTGTGTTTATCTACATGCATTATGTTCTTCTCATGTTATCTCACCTTTAATAAAATGCATAATTTGAGAAATAGAATGCTCCTTAAAATAAGATTTAATAGAGATCCTCTGAAGAGATGCACATTAAGCAGTGTTGGTATGCAGAGATGCCTTGAGGTACCTCACAGTCAACCTGACCTAGCCTATAATCTGATTTCACACAATCTTTTCTTCAATTATCTGAATATTTAGAGGTACCAGTTGATTTGGATAATTATGGATATACATTGTGCCATGTTTGCCTGTCATACAAAATTTTTTCCATATCATTTGATTGGCTTATTTGGTTGGATTATGTGATGATATTTTTTATACATTTTCCTAAGTGATGCAGAGACTTGCAGGATTATGAGGGCCCCCAATAACCAGATTATCCAGATATCCATCTGGATGATAGGGCTGGAGAGCTGGATAGTTTTATGTCTGGATAACCCAAGAATCCAGAAAAGCGAGAGCTAGATAATGCGGGTCCAACTGTATTTGGTTCAATAGTGGTATTGGCTTAATTCTCAAACAGAATATTATATAATAGATTGTGCAGTAGTAAGAAAGAGATGGTTGTTAAATCAGCATATTTTTAGATTAATTGGAAATTACTTCAGGTGTACTGTACATGAATTTTCTGTTTTGCAGCTTGCATCGTCTAGTCTTCTCCGCCTGGGTCGTGAAAATGATAAGGATGTCATCAAGAACCGAGATGCTACTTACATCTTGCTCCACCAAGTGAGTTATTGAAGTCGCTGTCCTCTTTTTTTTTATAAATATTTTAACACTATCGCTCGCTTTGCACACCGATGACTCCACTTTTTTTCTCTCGAGTCCTAGCCCAGGACAGGACTCGCATTTACTCCAAAAATATTTGTATAAAATTCATTTTCTGGGGGGAGCCCCGTCGGCTCCCCGGAGCTATCCCAGGCTGATATGCTAATGTCAGACTTTGGCATCAGTCATGTGTATGGAGTTCTTAGGCCTACCGGGGACCACGGCCAGAACCGGGCCCCCTCAGAGAGGCAAGGGGAGCAATGGCCTATAGAAGCCCCCGTGTAGTTGGAAGCATTCTATGTCTGCCATCGACCGGAACAGGCACCCAGAAAGGTAAGCGCCCCAAAACAAACCCCTATTCTGGTTAAAATTGCTACCTAAAACCGAACTAGTGGATAGAACTCCCCAACCGAAAACAAGCAAACTAGTGTGACGTCACACACTGCCGCGCCGCTGTCTGCGCAGCTCCCCCCTCCCCGGGAGGGGGAAGGGGGAGCCCCAGACCCCCCGCGCCGGCTACCCACACCTCAGTTCTTGAGGCTGATGCTATAGGCGATGGTCGTGTGCTCTGGCTCCGGTGTCGCTACTGCACTGTGCTTTGCGTGTGGTGTTAGTTTTGTGGGTGCGAGAGCCAGGAGTTATCTTCAGTACTCGGGCTGCATGCGCCTAGGGCTGCCTTCCCTAGGTGCCCTGTAAGTACTGCCTTGGGGCTTGGGGCCACCTTCCACAGGCTCCTCGGGGTCTGCCTCTGCTGGTCCGTTTTACCTTTCGGTTTTTCGGCCGCCTGTTGGGCTCTTGGGTGTTCTGTTCTCCCTTGTTACCGGCAGGTAAGAGGCAGTTTGCACTGGTAGGGGCGCAGGGTGCTGCTCAGCTTGTATTTCCCGACATCGCGGCCGGCTCTGTTCCTTGGGGTTCGCTGTCCTCTTGCGGGGTTTTGTTTTTCTTTTTGTTTTTGCCTGGTGGGGGGTTCTGTCATTTTATTCAGTTTGTTTTTGCCCTTCCACTGTTCTCCTCGATGGCGCCCCCTGCTAGGTCCCCGTGAGTGTACACGTCCCTGGGGTTCAGCTTTAGAAGTTTGCTTGGTAGTTTTGGGCGCCGATTTGCAGCACCCTGCCTGGGACTACCTGAGCGCGAGTCCTCTTAAAGTAAACGCTCAGGACCCTGGGAATCCCCTAGGGGGCGCGTGGGTCCGATGGATGTGACCCCGGAGTCCCCACTCGCTGTGTGCGAGTTTGAGGGTTGCTCGGTCCCCTTGTCTCAGGGTGACCCTCATTGTTTTTGCCTCTGCCACGCTGCCTGTTGGGTCGGTGATACTTTCGACCCTGAGTCCTGTGAGTGTTGCTGCTTGCTTGTGACTCAATTTACCCAATCCTCTGATGATTCTATTCGGGTACGGGCGGCACGTGCGTTGCAGTCTAGGTTTCGTCTGTTGCAACGCGCTCGGTTGGTTGCTTCCCCGGATGCCCCGGGGCTGCCCCGCTTTGCTTTTCGAGACCCGGACTTGGGGGTGGGGGTCGCTTCGATCCTGGTTCAGTCCGCACCTCCTCGTCCTTCCCCTTCTGTTCGTTCTGGTCCCCCGCCCCTGCTTCCGGCCCCGAAGCGTCTGAGGGTTTCGGGGTCGGAGCAGGGGTTACTTGATCTCGAGACTCGGGCAGCTTCGGGGGTTGCCCCTTCCGGGGGGGCGGCAGAGGCATTCGAGTCTTGTCTCCCGGCCGAAGCTTCAGGGTCTGACCAGTGGGCCCACCTTCCTCCAGCTTTTCCGGCTGCTCCGTCCTTGTCTTGTGGGGTCGGGGCTTGGGGAGAGGACTCGGCCTCGGGTCCTGTGGTGACGGACCTCGAGGCTGGGAAGGGGCTGACTTGGGGGCCTTGGGCCCCGCTGGACCCCGCCTGGGTTTTTCTTCCCACTGAGCGGGGCTTATTGTTACAAGGAGTGGGGTTTTCTTTTCCCCCCTCTGCGTATGAGTTGGATTTGGTGTCGGCCCCTCCCCGGGTTCGGTTCCGTGTTCCCCCGGGTACGTCGGTTCCGTCCTTCCAGAGGTTTTCGGCTTATCGCATCCAACCTGGTGTGGTGCGAGCGGCCTTTGCAGCTTACCTCCTGCGTGACCCGGATTATGCCTCGGAAATGGATCCGTCCACGTTCAGGTTTGGGACTTCGTTCCCTTTCTGGCTCCGTTACGAGGTTCCGGAGTCGTCCTGGCTAGCAGACTGCCCCTTGTTTGGTCTGGATTCCTGGCATTCCTTCTGTCGTTCCCGCACGCTGGAGTGGCGGGAAGCTTCCACGGTGCTTCAGGTTTTCCTGGGGGGTGAACTTGAGTACCTGAATGAGTGCTTGTTTGCCCCTGCCCTTCCCCGCGATGTGGGCGTTCTTCAGCTCCATGTGCAGGTTCCCTCCCTTTCGGCGGCGCTCGTGGCGGAGGACTTGCGCGCCCGGGGCCTTTTGTGTTCGGCCTTGCGGTTCTTTTCCCTCCTGGAGCTGTCTTCGGATTGGCTCGTGGAGGATGTGGGGACGCTTGGGTCCGTCCCGGGGTCCGGCACCTTGTCCTCGGCTGCGCGTTCGTCGGCTGCCTTGTTGAAGCTGTTCACGCCGATTTTGCGGGATGCGGTTTCCCTGTTCTATGCTTCCCGTCTCGCGTGTCGGCAGGCGGTGCTGGGTTCCTCCGTGGAATCTGCTTGGGCTCTGGCTCTTAGGCGTTCTTCACCTTTTTGTCCTCTCCTGTTTGGGGAGTCGGCCGTGGCGCAGTTTATTCAGGCTGCGTCGGCGGCTTGTCGTCCGATGTCGGACTTGTTGGTTTTCCGGGGGTCCCGGGGTGGGTCTTCCCGGAAAGGTCGTGCCAGGGCTCGGGGTTCCTCTCGTCGTGGTAGGCCTCTGGTGTCAGGTTTGGGGTTGGCTCCTCCTGCGGACCCTCCCTCGTCTGGTCGGCGCGGTGTTCGCGCTGTGCGGGGTTCTGTGTCTCGTAAGGGTCGCCGGCCCTTTCGCGGTTTGCCCCCTTGACGGGGCGATGGGGGGGCGGCTTGCGCTGTTCGCCCGCGCCTGGTCCCACGATTCGTGGGCCTTTCGGGTCGTGTCTCGCGGCCTGCGGTGGCGTTGGGTGGCCCCTCCCCCCTTTGGGGGGTCGGGGCTGGCAGGGCAGGCTTCTTCCCCTGCGCTCTGTCGAGTCGTCTTGGAGTGGGTACGCTTGGGCGTCGTCGAAACGACGTCGTCCCTCAGATGGGTTTCCCGTCTGTTTCCGGTTCCGAAACGGGACTGCGCGGACCTGCGGTTCATTCTGGACTTGTCCCGTCTGAACCCCTGGGTTCATTGCCCCTCCTTTCGGATGACTACGCTGTCTCAGGTTCGGCTCCTCTTGGAGCCGGGAGCTTGGATGGTGTCCCTGGACCTCCGGGACGCTTATTGGCATGTCCCGATTCATCCGCGGTTCAGGGACTGGCTCGGTTTTGTAGTGGGGCGTCTGAGTTACCGCTTTCGTTGTCTCCATTTCGGGTTGAACCTGGCACCTCGCGTGTTCACACGCCTTACACGGGTTGTGGTGGCTCGTTTGCGTCTCTTAGGTGTTCGGGTGTTGGCCTACCTCGACGACTGGCTGGTTTGGGCTCCCAGCCAGTCAGCTTGCTTGCTAGCCAGGGATTTGGTTCTTTCCCAGCTCGCCAGGTTCGGGTTCTTGGTGAACTGGAGGAAGTCCCATCTGGTTCCCTCTCAGGTTCGGACTTGGCTGGGTCTCGTGTGGGACTCTCGAACCGCCTCCTTGTCTCTCCCTCCGGAGTCTCTCCTGCGGCTGCGGTCCCGCCTTCGTCTGTTTCTGGAGGGCCCTCGGGTCACCCGGCGGTTGCTCGAGGGGCTGTGCGGGAGCCTGAACTTCGCGATGGTGGTCTACCCGCCGGGTCGGGTTTGGCTTCGACGGCTGTTCTGGTTCCTTCGGGGTTCCCCCTTCCGCCTCTCTCGCGATCGCAGAGTTCGACCCCCGGGGGACTTGCGTCGGTTGCTGCGTCACCGGCTTCCTCTTCGGGTTTTTCGGGGTTCAGTGCCTTGGCGCCTACCCGAGCCCTCGCTCGATGTGTACACGGATGCGTCGTCTCTCGGCTGGGGTTTTGTGACCAGTGCTCACCAGGCCGGCCAGGGGCGTTGGGATCCGTCCTTCCGTCGAGCTCACAGTACGGTGCGGGAGTTCGCGGCGGTGTGGTTTGCTCTGGGGAGGATTCGGGTGGCCCGGGGATCGACGATTCGGCTCCATTCGGACTGCTCTCCGGTGGTTCATTGCCTGAACCGCGGGGGTTCGATGCGGTCCTTGTCTCTTTGGGGTTGGTCGCTTCGGGTGACTCGTCTGCTGAGTTCTCGGGGTTTGGCTCTCCTGGCGGTTCACGTACGGGGCGTGTCCAACGTCTTGGCCGACGCCCTGTCTCGCTTCGTTCCCCTCTCCACGGAGTGGACGGTCGATGACGAGTCCTTCCGTTGGCTTTGCCAGACGTTCGGGCGCCCCGAGGTGGACCTCTTCGCGTCGGCGTGGTCGCGGCGTCTTCCCGTTTATGCGGCGCCCTTCCCCGATTGCGAGGCCGTCGGGGTCGATGCCTTTCGGCTAGACTGGTCGAGGTGGGGGTTCCTGTACCTCTTTCCCCCGGTTCGGCTGTTGCTCCAGGTCCTGACTCGCTTAGAGACTTACCGGGGGAGAGTTGTCCTTCTGGCCCCTTGGTGGCCGGCCCAGCCTTGGTTTCAGGCGCTGGTTGCTCGGTGTCCGAACCCGAGGGTTTTCCCGCGGCTCCGCCTCTTCCAGCAGATCGGGCCGGTACGTCACGTAGCTGGTTCGATCTTCTCCTCGAGTCTTCGCGTATGGTTTTTTGACTCGAGTCTATCATCATCTCTGGTGATCAGGTGGCCTCCTTGTTGGTGTCCCACCTGAGGGCTTCTTCTCGGCGGCAGTATGAAGTTTCCTGGCGGTCCTTCCGTTTCTTTTTGCGTCTTCGTCGTGTTAGCTCTTTGTCTGTTTGGGTGGTCTTGTCCTTCCTCTCGTGGTTGTTTCAGGACCGTCATCTTATGCCTAACACTGTCGCTTCGCATCGTGCGGCGCTGGCGGAGCCGCTTCAGCTTGCTTTCGGTATCGATGTTACGTCTGCGCCGTTTCGCAAGCTGTCTCGTGCATTGTTTCGCCTCCGGCCTGCTCATGCGTCGCCTGAGCCGTCCTGGTCTTTGGACAGAGTGCTCGCTTTCCTTTCATCTCCTCGTTTCGTTGTGGCCCCTTCGGTCCAGGATTGTTTTTCCAAGGCCCTTTTCTTGTTGGCTTTGGCCTCTGGGGGTCGGGTAGGGGAGCTTCATGCTCTCCTCCGGCGCAGGGGTTTCTGCTCTTTTGGTCGCGGTGATAGTTTTGTTCGTTTGCAGCCGTCTCCTTCTTTTCTGGCAAAGAATGAGACTGCTGCGTTCTGGAGGGGTCCATGGGTGGTTGATGCTTGGTTGGTCAGGCCGGGGGTGCATCATGTTTTGTGTCCGGTTGCGGCGCTTCGCCGTTATTTGCGCGCCACAGCTTCTGTGTCCGGGGACGCGCTGTGGGTTGATCCGGTTTCCCTTCTTCCCTGTTCGCGGGTTCGGGTCTCTCAGGTCGTCGGCAGGGTTATTAGGTCCAGCCAGCCTGCGGTCTATCCCCGTGCCCATGACGTTCGTAAGTTCGCGGCTCTTGCTGCCGTCTTTGGGAATATGTCTTGGTCTGATATTCGGGCGCGGGGATTTTGGCGGTCGAACAGGGTCCTGGCTGCTCGTTACCTGGTGAATGTCCCTGGGCCTCGTCGGGCCTGTGTTGCTTTGGGTCAGCGGTTGCAGCCAGTTGTCTCGGCTTCGAGTTGAGAGGTGAGCGACGACCGCCTCCCGGGTAAGTCCCTCTTTTTCTGTCTGTGGGTAGTTAGCTCCGGGGAGCCGACGGGGCTCCCCCCAGAAAACCAGCGTTGAATGTAATGAAACGCCATTTTCTGGGTGAGTCCCGGAGGCTCCCCGGCATCCCTCCCTCCCTCCGGTCGGCGGTTTTTCGCGTTTTTGACATCCAGCCTCAAGAACTGAGGTGTGGGTAGCCGGCACGGGGGGTCTGGGGCTCCCCCTTCCCCCTCCCGGGGAGGGGGGAGCTGCGCAGACAGCGGCGCGGCAGTGTGTGACGTCACACTAGTTTGCTTGTTTTCGGTTGGGGAGTTCTATCCACTAGTTCGGTTTTAGGTAGCAATTTTAACCAGAATAGGGGTTTGTTTTGGGGCGCTTACCTTTCTGGGTGCCTGTTCCGGTCGATGGCAGACATAGAATGCTTCCAACTACACGGGGGCTTCTATAGGCCATTGCTCCCCTTGCCTCTCTGAGGGGGCCCGGTTCTGGCCGTGGTCCCCGGTAGGCCTAAGAACTCCATACACATGACTGATGCCAAAGTCTGACATTAGCATATCAGCCTGGGATAGCTCCGGGGAGCCTCCGGGACTCACCCAGAAAATGGCGTTTCATTACATTCAACGCTGGTTTTTTATCCGATCGACCTCGGGATAGTCTCAAAATAAGCGCCTTTAGAGTGTGCACAATTTGATACCAAAATGAAAGATGTAACATGAAACTTGATGTCCGAACACTTGAAAGATTATAAATACTTTTTGGTCAAAATTTTAAAATACAGTATTTGTTAAAATTTTATTTATTGTGCTATTATGTTGGGACTAGTTTTAAAATATGCATCTTTACATTGTGAACAATTTGATACCTAAATAAAAGATGTAACACAAAAATTTGTCAGAACACTGGAACGATACAAATAATTTTGTGATGATGAGCTTCCAGAATTAAAATATTTGTTAAAATTCCAGTTATTGCTCTATTATTATGGGACTAGTTTTAAAATACGCGCCTTTTTATTGTGAACAATTTGATACCAAAATGAAAGACGTAACACGAAAATTGATGTTATCAAACTGAACGAGTATACACATTAGGTTGCGGTGTACAAATTGGTGCTCGTTTACAAGTCACTTTAGGCTTTCCAGCGGGTGAGGCACGCTGGGCTTTTGTACATTATACACATCTGTAGGGAATTTAATTGCGAACACAATGATACCAAAATGAACGACGTAGCACGAGAATTAAGGTCAGAAAACTGAAACGAGTATACACATTATACTGACTTTGTGCGCTCACGGGTAACTTTTGCCGACTTTAGGCTTTGCTGTTGGGAATCACGCAAGGCTTTTGGACATTATATGCATATACACCTGTAGGGAATTTAATTGCGAACACAATGATACCAAAACGAATGAGGTAGCTCGAGAATTAAGGTGAGAAAACTGAATCGAGTATCACATTTCAGTGTCGCTGCGTGCTTGCCCGCACGCTCGTGCGCACGTTGAGCACGTGACCTCTAAGTTGGCGGCACGCATGTCTGGGGCGCGATAGTGTTAATATCAGTCTCTATGAAAATGTGCAACAAAACAGACTCAATTCCTAAAACTTGGAATGCACTTAGTATAAATCAAGTATTATATCTGTGACAAAACATATCATCTTTATTGTTAAAACCCATGCCCTGAGCATAGAAAAAATGTCCAATTAACTACAAGTCACTTTGGGTGTAATAAAGCAATGAATTCTAAGATTGTCATTACATATTGTGCACCCTGCAAAAGTTTAAAATGTTGCAGGTACTAAAAGACATCTTAGGAAGATATGCGCACCATGGATTGATATTAAAATGATATGTGCACTTTAAGATTTAAAAGATCTTTAAACAAGAACCTTTTCTGAGGGGAGCCCCTTCGGCTCCCCGGAGCTATCCAGGCTGATATGAATGAATTAGGCCATGGCATCAATCAAGCGAATGGGGTTACCTGCTTGATACCTGCTTGATGGGGTTCTGGGAGTTCTTGTACTCCCCAAGCCTAGCCCGAGGCCAGGCTTGACTTGTGAGAGTTCGGTCCACCAGACTTTTGCTTGGAGTGGCCCACATACCCACAGGGAGCCGGTCGGCCGAGCGGACAGCACACTGGACTTGTGATCCTGTGGTCCTGGGTTCGATCCCAGGCGCCGGCAAGAAACAATGGGCAGAGTTTCTTTCACCCTATGCCCCTGTTACCTAGCAGCAAAAATAGGTATCTGGGTGTTAGTCAGCTGTCACGGGCTGCTTCCTGGGGATGGAGGCCTGGTCGAGGACCGGGCCGCGGGGACACTAAAGCCCCGAAATCATCTCAAGATAACCCACCACAGCCCGGTTTGTCCGGCACTCCTTGAAGAAAACAATGTAGTTTCCTCTTGAAGATGTCCACAGTTGTTCCAGCAATATTTCTGATGCTCGTTGGGAGGATGTTGAACAACCGTGGACCTCTGATGTTCATACAGTGTTCTCTGATTGTGCCTATGGCACCTCTGCTCTTCACTGGTTCTATTCTGGGTTTTAGGCCTACTGGGGACCACAAGTCAGAACAGGCCCCCCTCAAAGAGGCACGAGGAGTAATGGCCTATTGAAACACCCCCACCCCCCCAGTGTGGTTGGAAGCATTCTATATCTGCCATCTGCCATCGACCGGGTCAGGACACCCAGAAAGATAGGTGCACCAAAACAAACCCCCTATCTGGTTTAAATTTTACTACTGAAAGCCAAATTGTTGGACAGAACTCCCCAAACTAAAAACGAGCAAGCAAGCATGACATCACAACCGTCACCGTGCCGCTGTCTGTGCAGCTTTTCCCTTCCTGGGAGGGGGACGGTGGAGCTCCATACTTCCCTGTTCGCCCCTGTGCTTCCTCGGGATGTTGACCTTGTGAAGCTGCATGTGCAGGTTCCCACCCTTTTGGTATCTTTGGTGGATGTGGACTTGAGTGCTTGTGGCTTTTAGGTTGTCATCACATTTTTGTCTGTTGCTGTTTGCAGACAGTGCTGTCACTCATTTTCTGCAGGCGGCCTCGTCCAAGTTGCCATCCCAAGTCAGATGTTACTTCTCTGGAGTGGCCTATTCTCGGGCCTCTCGGAAGGGTCGTGCCAGGGCTCGGGGCTCTTCCAGTCGAGGTGGGCCTTTGGTGCTAGTTTCTTTGCAGTCACCTCCTTCAGAGCCGGCATTGTCTGGTCAGTGCAGTGCTCGCTCTGATCATCGGCCGGCTTCTCATTAGGAGCATCAGCCCTTTCGCGGGTCGCCCCGTTGACGGGGCACTGAAGGGGGATAGGCTCGTGCTGTTTGATCACACCTGGTCCCACGATTTGTGGGCGTTTTGGGTCGTGTCCAGCCTGTGGTGGCATTGTGCTGCTGCTCCTTCAGGGAGTTCGGCACTGGTGGGGCAGGATTCTTCCCCTTCGCTCTGTCAGGTCATCTTGGAGTGGGTGCGCTTGGGTGTGGTCGAAACGACCCCATCCCTCATGTGGGTTTTCTGCTCGTTTCCAGTGCCAAAACGGGACTGGACTGTGGATCTTCGGTTCATTCGGGACTTGTCCTGTCAGAACCCCTGGATTCCTTGCCCCTCCTTTCGGATGACCACTCTGTCCAGGTCCGGGTTCTTTTGGAGCCAGGTTCTTGGATGGTGTGTCTAGACCTCTGGGACACTTATTGGCACGTCCCTATTCACCCAGAGTGAACACTCAGGGACTGGTTAGGTTTCGTTGTGGGGCAGCAAGCTTACCACTTTCGTTGCCTTCCTTTTGGCTTGAATCTGGCACTTTGCGTATTCACGGGGTCTTACCTGGGTCGTGGTGACCTGTTTGCGCCTTGCTAGGTGTTTGGGTTCTGGCCTACCTTGACGATTGGTAGGTGTGGGCTCCCAGCTGGTCTGCTTGTCTGCTCATCAGGGGGTGTGGTTCTTTCCCAGCTCACCGGGTTCGGGTTCTTGGTGAAATAGAGAAGTCCCATCTGGTTCCATCCCAGGTTCGAACCTTGTGTGGGACTCTCGGACCACTTCCATGTCTCTACTTCCTGCGGCATTGCTGCGACTGCAGTCCTGCCTTCAGCTGTTTCTGGTGGGTTCCCGGGTTACTCAGCGGTTGCTCTAGCAGTTGTGCGGGGAGTCTCAACTTTGTCGTGCTGGTTTACCCACCAGTTCAGATCTGGTTTCTGCATCTGTTCTGGTTCCTTTAGGGCCATTTCTTCTGCCTCTCTTGCAACTGCTGGGTTCAGCCTCCAGAGGCCTTGCGTCGGTTGCTGCATCGCTGGCTTCCTCTTCGGATTTTTCGGGTTTCAATGCCTTGGCGCCTACCCAAGCTCTCACTCAATGTGTTCACCTCTCTCTCGACTGGGGTTTTGTGACCAGTGCCCAAAAGGCTGGCCTGGGGCAATAGGCTCCATCCTTCCATCAGGCTCACAGCACAATGCAGGAGTTCATGGCGGTTTGGCTGTCACTTCGGAGCATCTGGGTTGCTCGGGGTTCTACGATCCGGCTCCATTTGGACTGCTCTTCTGTGGTTCATTGTCTAAACCGCGGGGGTATTCTTTAATCCTTGGCTCTTTGGAGCTGGTCGCTTCGAGTGACTCGTCTGCTGGATTCTCGGGGTTTGGCTCTCCGTGCAGTTCATATTTGGGGAGTGTTCTAATGTCCTAGCGGATGGTCTGTCTCCGGTTCATTTCCCTGTCCGTAGAATGGACAGTCGATGCAGACTCTTTCAGTTAGCTCTGCCGGATGTACGGGCTTCCGGAGGTGGACCTCTTTGTGTCGGCATGGTCTCGGTGTCTCCTGATATATGTGGCGCCCTTCCCCAATTGCGGAGCTGTGTCGCTGTGGACGCCTTTTGGAAGGACTGGTAGAGGTGGGGGTTACCTGTACCTCTTTCCCCCGGTCCAAGCTGTTGCTTCGGATTCTGACTCATTTTGGAGTCTCACTGCGGCAGAGTCTTCCTGGTGGCCTCTTGGTGGCCAGTCCAGCCTTAGTTTCAGGTACTGCTTGCTCGGTGTCTGAACCTGGAGCATTTTCCGTGGCTCCACCTCTTTCGTCAGATTGGACTGTTCCGGTACATGGCTGATTCGGTCTGCTCCTTCACTCTTCACGTCTAGTCTTTTTGATGCCAGTGTATCACCACTTGTATGGTGTTCAGGTGGCATCGTTGATGGTGTCCCACCTACGAGCTTCGTGTCGGTGACAGTATGAAGTTTCCTGGCTTTCTTTTTGCCATTTTCTCTTTCTTCGTAGGTTGTCTTCTATTTCCGATCAGGTTGTGTTGTCCTTTCATTCTTGGCTTTTTTAGAACTCATTTGGTGCCCAATAATGTCGCCTCTTATCATTCAGCAGCTGGTGGAGCCACTCCAGCTTGCATTCGGGGATGGATGTCACTTTGGCCTCTTTTCACAAGCTTTCTCGGGCTTTGTTTCACCTCCGGCTCACTCATGCGCCACCTGAGCCATCCTGGTCCTTGGACAGGGTGCTCTCTTTTGCCTCTTCTCCTCAGTTTGTGGTGGCCCCTTTGGTTCAAGACTGTTTTCCAAGACTTTGTTTCTGTTGGCATTGGCCTCTGGGGGTCGGGTTGGTGAGCTTCATGCTCTCCTCCGGAGCAGGGGGTTTCTTCTCTTTCGGTCCTAGTGGTTGGTTTGTTCATTTACAGCTGTCTCCATTTCTGGCGAATAACGAGATGGCGGAATTCCGGAGGGGCTCTTGAGTCATTGATTCTTGGTTGGTCAGGTCGCGGGTGCATCATGTGTTGTATCCAGTTGCGGCTCTTCGTCGTTATCTGCACACCTCAGCTTCTGTAGCCTGGGAACTCACTTTGGGTTTATCCAGTTTCCCCTGGTTCCCTTTTCCAGGGCTCGAGCCTCCCAGGTTGCCAGCCTGTGGTCTACCCTCATGCCCATGACATTCTTAAGTTTGCTGCTTTGGCTGCCGTGTTCGGCAACATATCTTAGGCTGACATTCGGGCACAAGGGTTTTGGAGGTGGAATAGGGTCCTGGCCACCCGTTATCTGGTCAATATTCCTGGTCCCGGTCATTCGTGTGTGGCTTTGGGTCACCAGATACAGCCATTTGTTTTGACTTAGAGTTGACGTACACAATGCTGTCGCCTCTTGGGTAAGTCCGTCTTTTTACTTGTCTTTGGTTAGGTAACTCCAGGGAGCCGGAGAGCCTTCCCACAGAAAATCAGCGTTGAATATAATGAAACCCAATTATCTGGGTGATCCCCGAAGGCTCCCTGGCACCCTCCCTCCCTCCGGACAGCGGTTTCGGTTTGCTTTTGATGCCCAGCCTCCGAATTGAAGGTGTGAGTAGCTGGCGCGAGGAGTCCAGGGCTTCCTTCTTCCCCTGACGGGGAGAGGAGAGTTGCGAGGACAAGCGGCCCGGTGGCGGTGAATGACGTTTGCTTGTTTCTTTATGTTTTTGGGGGAGTTCTGTCTCTGTTCGGTCTTTGGTTGCAATTTCTTTTTAGGCGGGGTTTGTTTTGTTATGCCTACCTTTCTGGGTGCCTAACCCTGGTCAATGACAGACATGGCATACTCCCAAACACATGGGGTTTTCTATAGGCTATTTCTCCCCGTGCCTCTCTGAGACGGCCAGGTTTTGGCCCGTGGTCCCAGGTAGGCAGAACTTCAATTGACTGATGCCCCAAACTAATATAGCGTATATCAGTCCGATAGCTCCGGGGAGCCTCCAGGGCTCACCCAGAAAATGATGTTTCATTACCAGTACATTCAACTCCTGTTTTTTATGTATCAAGATGTAGCAAGTTTTAATAAAATACAGTACAGTATAGTATATAAAACATAAAAATTACAACTGTTGCTTTTTCTTTCCAGATTGTAGTACAATCTCCATTCCTGACCATGGACCTTTTGGAGGCCTGCTTCCCTTATGCCCTTATTCGTAATGCCTATCATACCGTGCACAAAGCTGAACACTGAACCTTACCCTGTATACCTCAAAGATAATATTAGTCACTTCTTAAGCCTTACAATTTATACATTTTTTAGTTACTAGAATGCTCAAAATATGAGATTAATTTCTTTTAGAACAGAAGTCTAGGAAAATTTGCTACTTGGGATTCCAATATTTATTTTGAGCAACATATTGTATACATAATTTTTCAGTTAATGTAATATTTGTTAATGAATTAGTTTTGTATCTTTTCTGTGTAGCCATTCATATTTGTGTGTGTCACAGACCTACTTTAACAGTTGTTTATAATATTCTTGAATGGTACTTTTAGAAATTGTTATATAATATATATATATATATGATAAAATAATTAAAGGTACAGTAACTGGATTGCTTGAGTTTTCTATTATGTATGACTACCAAATATTCTTTTGGAAAGTAATTTATGTGCAGGCGTATATAGATCAATGGAACCTCAGAAGGGTAGGAACCAGCTAAACAAACAGTTTCAGACCAGATCCCAGCCGCAACAAATGAACTTCCATGGCATGTGAAATTGACTATTTTATATAAAACAATAGTGTGTTTTTGCTGGTGCAAAGGATCGAACATTGGTGGGCACTTTGAGACCAACATCACATAGAAAAAGTACATTTTAAAATATTTTATTAACTTTTGTTAACAAAGATTTATTATTGACCATTGTAACCAATCATGACAACCTTTCTAACAGGAATTTTTCCATTGTATACAGATTTCCAGTAGACCAGGTTCCATTTGAGCAGGTTTCCATGCTAAGCTGTTAAAATTATTTGGAGAAAGTATGTTTTTAATGCAGGTATTTTGTTTATTTTGTTAAAGCTTTACGAACTTAAATTTAAGTCAGACTGGTATATGGAAACAGGAAGTCGTCTTTATTTTTACATTGCATACCGATCATAATATTCATACATTAAAAACAGAAACCTTTACCTGTACATCAAAATTTTCAGTAGAACGAGTTCTGTTCTGGTAGGAATGTGCTTACCTATGTGCTCACCTATCAGTGGCAAGAGGAGAATGATATCTAGCTTTTTATTCCCCACTACCTAGCTGTTTATACCTGATGTACTAATTTTACCTTTCTCAATATTAACGTTTTCATTATATTTTTGTCAGCCCGTCCTCCAAAAATGGGGTGGTAAATGTAAGAAGACAAATAAGTGCAATTATGTACTATTCATAGCAGTTAGGAATTGTACTTATTTTCACTTAGTATTAAATCGTACTGTCAGATATATTGTGAATATTTGAGTTTACCCGAAAAACTGAAAAGAAAACCACAACCTCACCTAACCGTCTTAGTTTTTGAAGATAATAATTGTATTGCTTCTTAATTACAATTATTACTTAACCTATAGCTATATTGATATTACAGTTTTATAAAACTAATAAAACAAAACTAAAATATATCAATAAATTGCAAAGTAACTCAGGATATTTTAAAATTTTGTATAAAATCTCTATTGTTTAATTAACCTGAAAAAGAAATTCCTGATATTTAAAACTTGTGTATTGCTAATTGAAGTTGAAAACGTCATCCTAAAATTCTGAGTGACTTAACAGAAAACGAGAAGAATTAAAGCGGGGGAGGGAGTTGGGTCAATGTAACAGCCCCATAAGTGCAATTATGCACTGGTTATTACAGTAAGAAAGTGTACTTATTACACTTAGTATTAAATCGTACTGTCAATTCGGAGGATGGGTTGATTTTTGTTTATTGTGGATTGAATTGGCTTCAACAGCCTCTTCCTTCAGTGCATTCCAATTTCCGACCACCTGTATTGGGTACGAGAACTTCCTTACATCTCCATCTCAATTACATGTCCAGCTTTCACTGATGTTCCATTGTCCTACCTCTTTTTTTTAATTTAAATAGGCATCCTTTGTCCACTTTGTTTATTCCTCTCAGGATCTTTTATGTAGTTATCATATTCCCTTTATTTCTTCTCCCTAAAGTTCTGAGGCTGAGTACTCTCAGCCTGTCCTCACAGCTGAGGCCTCTCAGTTCTCATACTAATGCACTTGCAAACCTCATATCTGTATGTATATGAACATGCACAGAGAATGAGATGTTATATGTACTATAAATATATCTATAAATTATCACAGGAAACAGAAACATGGTAGGTTGAGGTGTTCGTCATTTATTTTGGTTTCCTGTATGAATTTACATAATAATATATTCACTAATGATACAAATTGTGTATCACTTTGAGGTGTGGGATTTTTATAATAGTATTATCCTCTGTTAAAAGTTCAGTTTAATATGATTACCATGTACTGTACTATATTTTAACTCGGGAGCTAATGCTACTTCAGTAACAAGAAATGTAGAAAAGGGAAGCTGGCAAATATTGTATTATATTTAGGATAGAAATAAATATAGTGTTGAAGAATGTAATGTAGGCTTTAAGTGACAGTACAGACCACAAGTTGTGTGTAATACAATAATGTATTTAATTGAACATCTGAGCAAAAAAAGCACAAATCACATTTTTCCTTGAATTTGAAGTAGCTACAGAAAGTAACACAAATGTGGAAAGATTTGTATATTGTTTTTATTGAAGTCATTTATTACTTGATTATAGTCATTCATTCTCATTTTTATTGAGCATTCTAGTGTCCTTTATTTGTATATAACAGTATTATACGAGACAATTTTTGAAAGCACAAATTGATGTTTTGTAACGGCAATATGAAGAACATTACTTTTATTCTAGACAACATGAAAACTTATAATTATTTGTGTATTTAAATATATAGAGAGAGAGAGAGATTAAGAGGAACATCAGATTACAGTATATACTGTGCAATATATGATTGTATTGGATTTAGTACACGTTAACTATATGGCAAAACTTGGTAAAGAATGGAGTTTTGTGTTGCTTGTTACAGCTTGTGCCTGGATTGATGTGTTACTGAGAGATAATTGTGTTTGGTGTATTATTAACCTGGTATTTTGAGATGCATTGTATTTGCCAGGAATCGAGGCCATCACTGTAGGCTTGGAATAAATTTTTATATGCAAAATAAATTAATCTTGTCACCAAATAAAGCCTCTTGTCATTATTCCAAATGAACTTCCATTACCAGACTAGTAACTTTTGGGTTGCATGGGAACCGTCATCTGAAGGCAAGAGTGAGTCCCATACAATAATGGTCTGGAATACGGAAACATTACTGACTTGTAAAGATCATCATAATTTGTTAAACAATATTAAGGTTTTTTGTACATCAGTCAGGTTTCTATTCATTTTTATAAAAGTTACTGCTAGATTCATTGTCATTAAAAAAATTGGAATTTTTATAAATTATTATTAACACTTTCGCCCGGGGATGACGCAGCATTGCGTCATCCGTTCACTGGCGGTAATGCCGGGGATGACGCAGCATTGCGTCATCCACTTTAAATAATCGCCAAAAATCAGGTTTTTATCCGATTTTTTTGGGACTGGTTTTAAAATGTGCGCCGATGTCTTCCCATTTTCTTTGTTGAGCCTCGTGGCCCTCAGGTGGCTTGGCACATGCCGTGGGCCCATTGTTTTCGCTCCACTGTTGTGACCAATGTCGCCTCCCCTCGCATCTCAAACGTGTGAACATTTCGGCTATTTTCCGTGGCTATATTTCTTACTGCGGCTTTAGAAACTATCTACCCTTACTCCACAATGGATAGTGATCATGAACAAGGCCCTTCCAGGATGAAAATTGCGAAAGAAAGGCTTGAAAAGGGAGGGAATTGGGAGTGTAGCTGAAAGGCGTCCGAGCGCTCACTCCCGGCTAACGCGTGGCCCGTCTTCAACTCGTCAGCGGTTGGAGCGTGACCAGGTTTTATACTTTATATGCTAATGTTCCTCTAGAGAATTCTATTGCGAACCCATTGAGACCAAAATGAAAGACCTAGGACAAAAATTGAGGTGACCAGAGTGAAAATAGTGAAAACATTTTAACGCTTTTGCACACTCCTGGGTAACTCGTTCGCACTTTCTCTGTTTGCTGCGGGTAATTAGCCGGGCTTTTGGAGTTTATATGCATTTAGTGCTGTAGAGAATTCTATTGCGAACACAATGATACCAAATTTATTCTCGTAGGACGAGAATTAAGGTGACAAAGTTGAAGAGAGTATACACTTTTCAGAATTTACGCGCGCTCCCGTGACACCCTGGGTCCCATATCGCACTATTGAGGGGTGGCGTGCGGGGTGAGCGAAAGTGTTAAACAGACATTCATATTTAATGTCAAAATTGTGATAGAATTTCTGTGAATACATCGACTGGTTAAAACCTGTAAGATTGTTCTTGATTTACACTACTTAGGTTAAGTATATATATTATAGAAGTATCTTGCTAATTCTTGCTTGTATAAAGACCTGTAACATTTTTGTATGACATGAAATTTGTAAATGAAGAAATCTCATTGTTTATCCTAAATCACAAGGATATGTATTTATGTACAAGTATAGATGAAAACTTTGGTTTTAAGAAAATACATATTAATTTTCTTGAAAGCTATGAAATTACAAGTCTGGCCTTTTTTTTATATGTCTGAATGTTGAAAAAATTCTGTACTTTTGTTCCTTGTAGGTGCTTCACTTTTGTAAATTTACAAAAAACAATGAAAATTGTCTATTTATAGATACCTTGCAATGTTTCATCCCAAGTAGTTGCTTGGAACATTGAAATGTTATATGCTTTTGTAAAGTTGATGTATAGTAACATAATACTGCTTATCTACTCTTAGTTAAATATCAGTGCAGTGTTGATGCAGTGATTTTAAGGCTTTAATAATGTTTTATGAGGCTTATTCTTATACAAAAGCACAGTAGGAGTCCTGAATGCAGAAATCCCTGAAATCATAAATTACCAATTACCAATTGTGGTCTTGAAAAATTTCATCTGAATTATGTATTATGAAGAAGTAAGGAATACAGTGACTTATTATCTGGCCTTGAAAAAAACAGCTTATCCAGTTATTCAAATTTTCCATGTAAGCCAAGATAATTCCATTTTCATTGTAGTTTATTAATAGATCACAGGAAGCCATATCCATTGTCTATACATGCTCGGCTGTTGATGATCAATTGTAGTCCTCCTAGCTAGTATTTCTTATCAGTGATCATAATGATCACAATACTCTGGCTGGGACAAATAAATACTAAGCACACACCCTAGACATGACAAGGTGATAATTTCATTCTGTCTTGGACCATTATTAAGTTGATAATGGTTCATGATGGTCTGAAATACCACCATATTTGCTTACTTAATGTGAAAATTGAATGTTTTCCTTTGTGTCGTATAATACCAAGGAGAGTTCTGCTTGTGCTTCAGGAAGAAATCCACAAAATAAAAATAAATATCCCAAAGCTTTACTCTTTGCACTCAGCAGAAATTTGAAATTATTAATTGCTTTAAATGGGGTTCTAGAGTAAACAGACATCTACCATGAGTATTACTCTCATTTATTAAACAAATGTGTGATATTGTAAGGGTTAATGATATATTCAAATTTTGTCATCTATGAATATAAAGTACTAAACATAACTAAAGAAAAAAAGTAATTAGGGGAGAAGGTATCATGTGCTAGATTGGATGATTACAGTATAAAGTACTGTATTAAACTAAACACCATCTGCCCAGTTACCCCATTTTAATTTATCTAACCATCTGTTTGTTTCACCAAGGTCAAATAATACATTTTACTGTTATCTGATTATATTTATGCTTGAGAGTCATTGTCAGACATGCATTTTATATAAAGATGTATGATAGTTAATCCAAAATTGTGTGTGTTCATCTATGCAGTGTTTCAAAGTCAGTTTATGGCTGTAACCAAAGAATGAATGAATAAATTTTCAGTTATACAATAAGGGGTGTAACTCTTCCTGTCAGCTTTTAACTAGTTTTTGCATCTGATTACTAAGTTTATATATTTGACTCTTCCGTATATGTTTCTTGAATTTTTTCTTAATGTAATGTGTATAAATTAGCAGGGTAGTGCAGAAAGCCCAGTATTAAGTATATTAATGAATCTTGTATTAATTTATTTACTTATTTATGTACAAGAACGTACATTGGATTGTGAGAGTACATAACAATGGTGTTTTAACATTACATTCTTGCAAAGCCACTAACAGGCATTTCATTTCAGACAGTGATGATTCATGATTTGTAATTTATGTACTAGACCACAACAGAGATAAAGTTATGCTCTTACTCCAGTGTAGTACCCAAACATAACCTGTTCAGGTCTCTGAATGTACCCTTTCCTAGCCCCACACCAGCCATAGTTCTCCATCATACACTCAGGGACCCTTCCCTTCCCCAGTCTCACACAGGCCATAGTCCATCATAAGATGAACATTTCACTAAAATAATAAACTACAACACTAACAGCAAGGAGCTGCAGTTAGTCTTCAGTGAAATTTGCTACATTATTTGTCGTTTGTCTGTACTTTCCCAGTGACTGTTGCTGAACAGTTTAATTCAGAAAGTTGGCCCATATTAAAAAGCTGCAGAAGATCCAACATTGGTCAGCAGTGACTTGCCACACCTGTCACTTGTCGTTGGAAAGAATCCTGATTTTAGTTTTATTATTAATTATTTTACTACAAAAACAAAATTAAATATAATTTATTGCATTCATAATTGCCGTTGACAAGTAAAATAATTTACTTTTAAAATATTATGGGTAATTGCTTAAGTATTATATACAGTACTTGCAAAGGTTCAAGGCAATTTGAATATGGTTGAATATTAAAAGAGTAAAGTAACAGCTAAATCATTCTTGCATGTGTATTCCTCTTTCTATCCATAAATTACACTGCAAATTTTGTGTATTTTAAAGGTACTGTAACACATTACAGTATTCTTAAGGGTCAATATCATGTAGGCATAATAATGGAGTCTGATGGTGTACCAGAGCTAGAAGAGTCATGGTGAGGGGATGGTTATTCTTAAGTACTTGCCTAGTTGTGCTTGTTGGGGTTGAGTTATGGCGCCTGTTTAGTTCAGGGTGCTTGACAGCTGAGTGGACAGCGCTTCAGATTCGTAGTCCTGAGGTTCTGGGTTCAATCCCCGGTGGTGGCAGAGATAAATGGGCAGAAAATTTCTTTCACCCTGATGCCCCTGTTACCTAGTAGTAAATAGGTACCTGAGAGTTAGACACCTGCTACGGGCAGCTTCCTGGGGGGTGTAACAAAAAGGAGGCCTGGTCGCGGACTGGGCCGCAGGGATGCCAAGCCCCGAAATCATCTCGAGATAACCTCAAGATATGGCTCTTTGGTCCCCCTTTCTCAACTATCAATGAACTGGTGTACAGATTCCCGAGAACATTGGGCTCTATTATATCTACATTTGAAACTGTGTATGGTGTCAGCCTCACCACATCACTGCCTAATACAGTCCATCTGTTAACTACTCTGACACTGAAAAAATTCTTTCTAACGTCTCTATGGCTCATTTGGATACTCAGCTTCCACCTATCCCCTTGTTCGAGTACCATCCATGTTAAATAATCCGTCCTTATCTACCCTGTCAATTCCTCTGAGAATTTTGTATGTGGTGTTTATGTCTTCCCGAGCTCGAATCTTCCATAACGTGCAATTCAAGGAGCCTTTCCTTGTAGCTCATACCTCTAGCCTAGCGGTATACCTTTTAACTTTCTCTAGCTTCATCTTGTGCTCGACGAAGTATGGTCTCCATACTGAAGCTGCATACTCCAAGATTGGTCTTACGTATGTCGTATACAAGAGTCTGAATGATTCCTTACACAAGTTTCTAGAGGCTAACATCAGAACTGCTATACTATTAAAACGTATAAAAGAAGAAAGAACTACAATGGTTAATTTCATGGAAGTTGATGAAAAATTTATTATCGAAACTATGGAATGCATAAAACCACAAAGGATCTCGGTCATTGCCGTGATCTACAAGATCATCAGGAATACCATGATGGAAAAGGGCCATACAACATCGTGTTCAGAGACGTATCATAATCATTCGAAAAAATCTAGTACACAAGCCTAAGTATATGACAATTAGGACTTGCATAGATTCACAACTCTAATATAGTTTACCATAGTTATGGTCTCGCATACAGTAGTTGCAAACAGAAAGCGTGTTAAGCTTACCGAGTTCTTAGGCCATCTACCGACCTTTCCCAAGGTGCAACCCACATCAGCTGCAAATCTCCTGGATACATATTTGGTGCTAGGTGAACAGAGGCATCACGTGATATGAAATGTGCAAAACTATATCTGTCCCACCTGGATATCAAACATGGGATCCTTAATTGTGAACCATGGACAAAGACCACAGCACCACTCTGGTGTAAAGGCTGGGTGGCAGGAAGAAGGCATCTCATGTGTAAGAGCTGGGGGTGGAGGGAAGACATCCAGGGTGCAAGGGCTGGGGTGGAGGGAAGACATCCAGGGTGCAAGGGCTGGGGTGGAGGGAAGACATCCAGGGTGGAGGGAAGACATCCAGGGTGCAAGGGTTGGGGTGGAGAGAAGACATCCAGGGTGCAAGGGCTGGGGTGGAGAGAAGACATCCAGGGTGCAAGGGCTGGGGTGGAGGGAAGACATCCAGGGTGCAAGGGTTGGGATGGAGGGAAGACATCCAGGGTGCAAGGGTTGGGGTGGAGGGAAGACATCCAGGGTGCAAGGGTTGGGATGGAGGGAAGACATCCAGGGTGCAAGGGCTGGGGTGGAGGGAAGACATCCAGGGTGCAAGGGTTGGGATGGAGGGAAGACATCCAGGGTGCAAGGGCTGGGGTGGAGGGAAGACATCCAGGGTGCAAGGGCTGGGGTGGAGGGAAGACATCCAGGGTGCAAGGGTTGGGGTGGAGGGAAGACATCCAGGGTGCAAGGGTTGGGATGGAGGGAAGACATCCAGGGTGCAAGGGCTGGGGTGGAGGGAAGACATCCAGGGTGCAAGGGTTGGGGTGGAGGGAAGACATCCAGGGTGCAAGGGTTGGGATGGAGGGAAGACATCCAGGGTGCAAGGGTTGGGATGGAGGGAAGACATCCAGGGTGCAAGGGCTGGGGTGGAGGGAAGACATCCAGGGTGCAAGGGTTGGGATGGAGGGAAGACATCCAGGGTGCAAGGGTTGGGATGGAGGGAAGACATCCAGGGTGCAAGGGCTGGGGTGGAGGGAAGACATCCAGGGTGCAAGGGTTGGGGTGGAGGGAAGACATCCAGGGTGCAAGGGTTGGGATGGAGGGAATACATCCAGGGTGCAAGGGCTGGGGTGGAGGGAAGACATCCAGGGTGCAAGGGTTGGGATGGAGGGAAGACATCCAGGGTGCAAGGGCTGGGGTGGAGGGAAGACATCCAGGGTGCAAGGGTTGGGGTGGAGGGAAGACATCCAGGGTGCAAGGGTTGGGATGGAGGGAAGACATCCAGGGTGCAAGGGTTGGGGTGGAGGGAATACATCCAGGGTGCAAGGGCTGGGGGTGGATGGAAGATATTTAATTATTTATTTATTTATTTATATACAAGAAGGTACATTGGGTTTGTGAGAATACATAGCATGGTATTTACAATCTTGTCACGCTCGTCAATTGTTTTCTAATGATGGTGCCACCTCCTCAGTGGTGACCCACGACACATCAGAGGGCGGTGCAGATGATGAGGGATTCACGGTGCAAATGAGTAAAAGTCAGCGCCATAAGCAGTCGAGAAGGGCACGATCAAACCCACCAAATTCGGCTGCTGCCAGACATGTACGGCTAGATTTTCCTCTGGGAATCACAATAGAGGAAAAAGTCCAGTGATTTTGTGAAGCCTCTGAGGCACATTATGATAAGGTCATTAAGTTACCTAGAGATGAAAGTGAGCATGTCTTCGTTACAAACGACAGTGCTTTTGTAAATGTGTTGCTAAACACAGAGTATGCAGGCATTAAGATGAAAAATGCAGCACCTAGGTGTCCAAAAGTAACCATTGTCATATTCAATGTTAATAAACTCATTAAGCCTGAATATCTCTGTGATGAAAATATTGTAAACTCTAAACGTCTGAGAAATGGACTCATAGCTGCCACATGGAAAGGTGCCATGCCTATACCGGACAGAATTTACTCTAGAGCAGCTTTAGGTCGGCACTATAACATTGCACTCTACAACCTCTCTACAAC
The DNA here is from genome assembly GCF_040958095.1 of Procambarus clarkii. Taxonomy (NCBI): domain Eukaryota; kingdom Metazoa; phylum Arthropoda; class Malacostraca; order Decapoda; family Cambaridae; genus Procambarus; species Procambarus clarkii. The sequence continues at coordinate 16,344,041 of NC_091168.1, forward strand.
AACCCTCCCCCTCGTAGGTGTTATAAGTGTCAACGATGGGGACGTCACGTGGCCAGGTACTGCTCAAGCAAAAACTTTTTTGTGCCGTGTGTGGTGAACCTCATAAATCTGAGGTGTGTTTTAAACTCATAAAGGAACTACACTCAGTAAGTGAAAAATGCATAAACTGTTGCAGGAGCGGTGTTCAAGCCTGGCACCTTGACTGTGTCAAGCGAACAGCTGTTTATGTTCAGAGCCACCTGGACGTAGTGTTCGTAGCAGCTGGATACCAAATACTTCACCATCTGCCAAGCACCAAGTGCACCACGGGGCCAGACGACAGGTGTCTGTTCAACCTGCGCCTGCCCGTCAGGTGCCACGAACCTGCCTTCCGGAGGTGTTGACACAACACTCGCCATTCCCTTCACACCACCATGAAGAGCAGTTGCCAAATGCTGCAATCAGTCCCACTCGCTGTTCAGAGCCATCTAGAGGTGATGTTCGCTCCAGATGGCTGCCAAACTCACCACTTTTAAATTACGAAGTGCACAAGAGGACCAGACCGAAGACTCGTGCCATCATCCCAGCTCCCCCACAAGAACCAGGTGCTGCATCTTCTGCCAGTGGTGGGCCTTCCCCTGATGTAGAGTGGCCACTTCCTGGTTCTGGGATAATGTCACCTACTGTGAGACCACCATCCACAGCTGGACCCCACAGTCAACTGGAAGTGGGGGATAAGGAACTGGATCACAATGAGACAGATCGCAACCTCAGCCTCCCTACCACCTCGCCCTTGGGTCGCTCCACTGTTCAAGCAGTGGTTGCCCTTCGTGACCGGTTGCAGGAACACCAGCAGCAGTCACAGCAGGAGATGGAGCGGCTGCAAGAGCAACTCCAACATGAGGAAAAAATCCACCAGCGATATTTCGATGATGCTCACGTGTATGAGGGGACTTGTAAGCAATGACTGCCAAACTCCCCCTTCCACCCCTGAACCCTCCAAACATGTGTTCGCTTGCCCATCAGGGGAAACTTCTAGTGATCTTGAAATCTTGTGTAGTGGAGCCCTTCCACGCAGGTTAACTGCCAAAGTTGTGCTAAAGTATGTTCAAAACGACTCTATAGTTGGAAATGACCGACAAATTGTACTAGACCATTGGAGGCAAATGTGTGACATTGGTAATAAACTAAGAAATGTTCCTGGACTTATATCGTAGTGCAATAGATAATATGTATATAGATAATATATATTAAGTGAACTAATAATATCAATATATAATGCTGACTTTAAATACACAATTAACTAAGTTATCCATCCTTAGCTGGAACATTGCATCCCTCAAAAATAGGTTCTCAGATTTACATCACAAAGTAACAACTGAACACATTGATATTGTATGTCTCAAGGAGTGCAGAGTTCCCGCAAGATCCTCACCCCCGAAATTGCCCTCATTTGTTTCTTACAACCTCAGATCCAGTAACTCTTGCATTCTATACATCAAACAATCCCTACCCCATCAACTTCTGCCAGAAAAACAAACTGCCGGTCAACAGTATCATGGAGTGAGGATCTTTGTGGGCAACTCTGTTCTCAATGTATTTAATCTATATGCTCCAGCAGGAAAGTTAAATTATATTGATCTTCCGGCCTGCGCTCAAGCAGAGCCAACCATCATTCTTGGTGACTACAATGCTAGACACAAGGACATTGGTGGCTCTCGCTTCAGTAACGGTAATGGGAATCAACTGCTGTTGCTACTAAATAGTCACCAAGATGTGCAGACTGTGGGTGACCTTGAACCCACGTATATTTGTGGAGGCATTCTAGACCTCTGTGTTGGTTTCAATGTCTCTCACGTCTGGTGCACATCATCTATTATAACAGATTTGTTGTCAGATCATCACCCTAGATTGACTACTCTATGTATAGGAAATACCATCCTGCCCGGTGGGACTTTCAAATGCAAACGGCTCAGTGTTCCTCCTGCTCGACGTGAAGACTTTGTTGCTCATGTGTCAGAGTGGTACAGCACTTATGATCCCTCCACAGTCCAGACACTTAACGACGGTCTAGTACAGAGCATTCAGATGTTTGCTGACCCTTTAGGTCGGCCCCCTGCACCATCCAATAGCCGGAACGATATGAAAGAAAATAAACACCATGTCTATTACAATGACCCCAAACTGCGTACTTTGAAACGCACTGCCAGACGAGTTGGGCTTGTATATAGGGAAACACGTACGCCAGCAATGCTCAAGCTCTTTCAGGAAGCCCAAGCCAAGGCGAGGGAGCGCATGACAGAGCTCAGGCAAGATAACTGGGAAACTTTTGTTAAAAGTCTCAACTCTCACACCCCCCTCAGCCAGGCATGGAAGGATATTAAAAGAATTAAAGGCGATAAGATCGGCCAAGTAGCACACCCTCACCCTTTACACAGAGCAAACGAGTTAGTCGATGCTTGGGCAACTTCAGCCCAAGCATCGCTTCAATAATCTTTCCCCAGACATACAGTTCATATTAAATGCTGGTTACGGAGATCGAGAAAGGCTCGTTGACTTCATGCTCCACAAGGAAGATGAATGCAACGTGCCATTTACTGAATTTGAATTACTCGCGGCCCTAAACCCATGACCTTGAGAAGAAGTATAGGTTAGGAATTGTCTCCAAAGAATTCTCAAAGAATTACTCGTTATTGCTGTCTAAGATAATTAGACGAGCCAAAACTAAATACTACGAAGATAAATTTACCCAAATAAAGAGCAACATAAAAAAAACTTGGAGCACAATTTCACAAATATTGGGATCAAAGAAGATTTTAAATAACAAACCAACACTCCTGTCCAATAACGATGGTCAGCTTTCAGCCTCTGATTCTGCTATTGAGTTCAATAGGTTCTTCTCTTCCATTGGGTCATCCCTTGCAAATAATATTCCATCTTCCAGTACTGATGTTAAGGACTATCTTACAGGTAACTATCCAGTCTCTGTACCTAAAGACTTTTAATTCCACTGATGTCAATGAGATAATCCTTTCCCTTAAAACCAAGTCTACTGCCCTTGAGGAGATACCAACTTTAATTTACAAAAAAGCCTCCAGAACTTTAGCCCCTGCTATTGCATTGCTCTTCAACAAGTCACTTGAACTCCAAACCTTTCCAGATATCCTAAAAAATGCGAAAGTAACGCCTGTACACAAATGTGGTGATCTCACAGATGTTAACAACTACAGACCTATATCAATCTTGCCTAACTTGTCAAAAAATTTTGAAAAACTAATCTACAAGCAGCTTTACTCTTATCTAGCCAAACACAATATACTTAGCTCTTGCCAATATGGCTTTAGACCCAAAAAAAGCACTAACGATGCACTTATTAGTATGATTAACTTGATTGATGCAGCTCTTGATAAAAATGAGTTCCCTGTTGAGTTATTTGTGGACCTGCGTAAGGCTTTTGACACTGTCAACCACCAAAACCTTCTTCTTAAATTACATCATTATGGAGTCAGAGGACACTCCCTGCAATACCTAAAATCCTACCTTACTGACAGGCTCCAGTATGTTTCTGTGAATAATTCAATTTCTCCCACCCTACCCATCAACATTGGTGTTCCTCAGGGCAGCATACTTGGCCCTCTCCTCTTTCTCATCTACATTAATGACCTTCCAAATGCCTCCCAACACCTCAAACCAATTCTATTTGCTGACGACTCAGCCTTCATTTACTCCAGTCCTGACCCCCTTGCTCTAAATGCCACAGTAAATACTGAGCTAAATAAAGTCCATCTTTGGCTAACTGCCAACAAACTCACCCTTAACATTGACAATACTTTCTATATTCTGTTTGGCAATAAATCCTCTAATCAAATAAATCTCAAAATAAACAATACCCAAATTTGTAACAAATTAGATGGCAAATTCCTTGGCGTTCTTATTGACCACAAGCTGAATTTCCAGGGACACATTCTAAATATATCAAAAATAGTTTCAAAAACTGTTGGCATTCTTTCTAAGATCAAATATTATGTACCCCGCCCTGCCCTGGGGACTCTCTATTACTCCCTCATATATCCATATCTCAACTATGGTATTTGTGCTTGGGGTTCTACTACCCAAAATCATTTACGTCCTCTAATTACTCAACACAAAGCTGCTATTAGGACAATATCCAACTCTGGCCCCAGACATCACTCGGTACCCCTACTCAAATCTCTGAATATGTTAGATATTAAGTCACTGCACATTCTCTCATGTGTATTATACATATATAAAATGCTGAACTGTAATGCCAATCCTGACCTCGAAAGTTTAATAGAAGGTTGTAACAGAACCCATGAGCACCACACCAGAAATAAAGACAGTTTTGATATTCCTAGAGTACGATTTAATCAAACTAGAAATGCTCTTCAAATCAAGGGACCCAGAATGTGGAATGACCTTCCCAACCATGTTAAAGACTGTACCTCTCTCAACCAGTTTAAGATAAAAACGAAGCTATACCTAATAAATTCCCTGTAACCTACCTTACCCCTCTATTGTCAACCAATGTCTGTTTTTTTTAAATGACGCTGTTTGTCGACCGAATTGTACTTGTGCTGCTTTTTCAGCCATGTTCCTCCCTTCTTATATCTTTTTTTATTTGTTCTCAACTCATTTTACTCTGTATGCTCAATTAGTATTAAGCTTTAGTCATTTAAGTTTTTCATGCCCGAAACGCTTTGCGGAATAGTGGCTTTAGGCATTGTATGTACTAACCCTATCTATAAATCCATCACTCTTTGTAAAATCTCTTGTATGTATGTACCTTACCTAAATAAACATTTGATTTAATTTGATTTGATAAACAAAGGCAAAGCCACATCCCCCGGTGAAGATGGTATCACTTATGACATATTGCGTCTGCTCCCTTTAGTACCAGGGAATCCCCTGCTTGAGCTGTATAATATGAGCTATGTTACTGGGGAACTTCCTATCTCTTGGACCAACAGTATAATCATTCCAATTCCCAAGCCAAATCAAGAGAATGCTTTCCGCCCAATTTCCCTTACTAGCTGCATTTGCAAAACATTCGAGAGAATGGTCCTAAACCGTCTCCTCCATAGAATAAGAACCATGCTATCCCCCCAGATATATGGCTTCATGCATGGAAGGAGTGTGTATCATTGCATCACCACCTTTCTTACCCTGCACACTAAAAAGTCATATACCACCTTCCTAGATAATAATGACTTTGACTGCCTAGTCAAAATAATGTACCTTGCATACATCAGATCTTTAGTGGATTATGCTGCACCTCTGCTTGTTTTGATGCCTGAAAGAAAGCTTGGAGGGCTTGAAAAATTGCAGAACGAAGCCTTGAGGATAATCCTTGGGTGCCCTCGTACCACAAAGATACTTAATATAAGAAAGGAACTTAATATTCCGAGCGTTGTTGGTCGTGTTACTGAAATTAACTGTCAAATTGGTATAAAAATGCTTAGGCTAACTCATCCTAACCCTTGCACAGAAGCCCTCCAGAATTCCTTTATTGAAGATCAGCATTGTTCCAAATGGATAACAAAAACTGGAACTCAACTCAGAATGTATGGGGTTCATGATTTGTACCAAGAGAAACAACAACGGCACTTTCCTGCACCGTGGGAGGTTACACCCTTTCCAGTTTTAATCCCTCCCTTTCCACCCAAGAAGTAAATTAGAGATCAGCCCAAGCTTCGTCTTGAGCCAAAGCTCAACGCCTTAAGCCATATTGATGCTCTGTCCACAGAGCATTCTCTCTCTCAAATTATATACACTGATGGTTCCCAACACCGCACCACAGGTGCAGCTGGAAGTGCAGTTGTCCTGACAATGGGCGATGGCCTATACTTTGAGTGGGGAGTCCGTATAAACAACTGGGCCTCTACCCTTCAGACTGAACTATTTGCCTTGATCCTTGCACTGAAATGTGTACAAGTCTCAAAACTTGATACATTAATTGTAAGTGACTCCTTATCATCCTTAAATGCTCTCAACTCTTTAAGACATAACTGTAACATGCTCGTGTCCGAAGCTAGACACAAATACAACAAAATTATTAAGGATGGTAACAGAGTCCATTTCATGTGGTCTCCATCTCATGTTGGCCTCCGAATGCATGATAGAGCTGATAAGTTAGCCAAAGAATCTGCCTTTAAAGGAGCCGTTGAGTGTAACCTTGGATTGTCAATGAGCAATCTGAGAGCAGCAGTACACCGAGAACTTCAACAAGATCTTGTAGATCTGAGGCAAAGTGAAATTGACACCAGTAATTCCATCTATCATCATACTATCATGCAAGAGGAGCCACACATCTATGGATCATCCAATAAAATCAGCAGACTTCTAGATGTTACTGCTGCTCGGCTTAGACTCGGTTACAAGTATCTCTGGGAATTCTCATTATCTGCCGATGTAGACCTGACCAAATGTAAACTGTGTCAACAAAATTATTCGCACACCCTCCGTCACTATGTGATGGAGTGCGAAAAGATACGTGAATTTAGAGACAATTCTATAACCAATGTTCCAGCGATGTGTCAATATTTCATTCAAAATGATCTGCTACCAGAAATTTTAGCCAAATATCCCCAGTTTGCTAACTGTAGGTAGTAACTAAGTGACTGTAATCTATCCACCGCTGCCTACTGGATGGGGGGCGGTGTGCAGGACAAACATATAAATTTTGACTCTAGCTCTCCACATATGTCAGTTGCTTAATTTAGAACCTGTACTTGAGGTCGATCTCGAACCCATTGTTGATGTGACGACTTATATTGAATTTTGTAACTGGCTCATCAAGATTGTAACTTGCTTAGCTAAATGAATTGTGGGGTTCAGTCCCTGAGCCCATTATGTGCCTCTGTAACCCTTTCCACTACCGCCCACAAGATGGGTATGGGGTGCATAATAAATGAACTAAACTAAAACTTGTAAAGCCACTAGTACGCGCAGCGTTTCGGGCAGGTCCTTAATAAAACAGATAATTTTAAGTAGGTAAATTCTAGCAGAATTAGTAAAATGATAAAGATACATTGCAAGAAAAAAATGAGATGGGAGAGATTAGTAAGTATATTAATGCACATTGGTATATTAAAGCTCTGATTGATTACATTGACAGCTTGATTGGTAATTTAAACAAGATTACTAGGCACCATACAGCAGATTGATAGCACATATAAGAAGACAGCAATGATCACAATGGTAAAGATGTTCGGACTGGGTACATAAAGATTGGGAGATTGGGAAGCAATAGATACAGTGCAATTTTAAAGCAACAAGGTAAAAAACTATGAAGATGAAATTAGGTACTTTTTAGTTTTGTTTTTGAATGACGCAAAAGTTGGACAGCTTTTCAATTCATTAGGGAGTGAGTTCCATAGACTGGGTCCCTTTATCATCTAGGGTGCAAGGGCCGGGGGGTGGAGGGTGCAAGGGCCGGGGGGTGGAGGGTGCAAGGGCCGGGGGGTGGAGGGTGCAAGAGTGCATCCAGGGGTGCAAGGGCTGGGGGTGGAGGGAAGATATCCAGGGTGCAAGGTCCGGGGGTGGAGGGAAGACATCCAGGGTGCTGGGGGTGGAGGGTGCAAGGGTGCATCCAGGGGTGCAAGGGCTGGGGGTGGAGGGAAGATATCCAGGGTGCAAGGTCCGGGGGTGGAGGGAAGACATCCAGGGTGCAAGGTCCGGGGGTGGAGGGTTAGGGGGGCTTGGTGGGCGGCTGCCGGAGTGTGATGCTCCATGGGTCAGTCCTCTGTCCTTTTGTAGCCTTATGCTCCTGCTGCTGTCTTTACCAATTGTGCCAGACATCTTTTCCTTTTCCTCGTGTTTCATTTTTCTCCCCCTCTTCTCCTTTCAAATTGTCATTTCCCACCAACCTTTTGCCTGTTTTGATCATTCTTTCGGCCTTCTTTTGTTTTGACGCCCGGGTGTTTGAGAAGGTATACTCTTGCACCCGTAGAACTGTAGTACCCAACGTCTTGAGCGAGGGGACTCTTTTATTGTCAATCTTCCTTTCGTCACTGAACCCGATCTTGACGGACTGATGGTTGTTAAGGTGGCGTTTGTGGGGCCTATACTCACGACGCACCCCTGGAGGGGCCCCGGCAAGATCGGCAACATGTCTCTTGTTGAGTGTCCTGCCCTCTAATTTTGCCTCTATGGTGGGTGAGGGGGCACATTCGTGAATGAAAGTCTTACCTCTCGTTTTCATGTCGATAAATGTTCCTCTTAATTCCTCTTAATTATGAGTTCTCAAACTTGTGGGGTGGGCGACCAAGCCCCCAAGGCGGACTGTGTTGGAAGACCGGGCTTTGTAGCCACCGCTACATTGGGCCCAGACCTAGCTCCTCCTTTGACCCTCCTGACTACTCCCCCCAGCTCCCCTCCCTCCACTGTGGTTGGGTCGAGCCATACGCCCCCAGCGGTGACCACCTCGTCCCCTGGCGAGGCTCATTCTCTCATTATAAATAATAATAATAAATGTTTATTTAGGTAAAGTACATACATACAACAGGTTTTAAAAAATTGATAGATTTATAAATAGAGCTAGTACATACAATGCCTAAAGCCACTATTACGCAAAGCGTTTCGGGCAGAACATTGTGACTACTGCACCTTTTAACCCCTCTCTCTCTGGGTTTTTTCAATGCCATCCCCGCCACGGCTGCACTCGCACGATCCTTTCCCATACTTATACGTACCAATGCTTGTTTGGTTCTGCTTCGTGGGCTAAATACTTTGATCTCCCTCCCTTTGGATTCTACACCTCCTGACGATTTATCACTCCATAAACACCTTGTTGATTCGGTGGATGCCTCTGTTACTCTTAACCCCACCCGCTTAGGTACACATGTCATCGCTGCTCCTTCACCGGATGCAGCTACCCGCTTAGCCGCATTGTCCTGCATTGGGGCGACCCCTGTTCGGTCTCCAAAAACGCTTGGTTAAATGCCAGTGTTGGAACTGTTCTCCTCCTGCACCATGTTGCAGCTGGTGTTAGGGACCTAAAAGACTGCCATGAGGATATTAAACATAACCTCGAAGCCCAAGGCCATCCTGTCCTCCAGGTAGACACGTTCACTCGACCCCCACGTGGTCGTCACCGTCAGCCCCTTCGAGTTGTGAAAATCACCTTTGATAGTAGGACACTTCCACCTCTATAATTCTTGCTGGTGCCAGACGCTCCATTCAGGAGTACATTCCCTCTCCTAGACTTTGCAATAAGTGCTGGAAGTTCGGACATGGTGTCCTCAAATGCTCAAGTACTGTGTATTTATGCCCCATGTGTGGGGCCGATGATCACTCGGTCCGAGTCCGAGTGCACTTCTCCCCAGGCTCGCTGCCTTAATTGCAGTGAGGCCCACCCTACCTTCTCCCACTCGTGTATACACTACAAATTTGAGGAAGCCGTCCTCAACTTGAAACACCAGGATCGTCTGCCTTTTCCTGAAGCGAGACGCCAAGCTCGCCGTCTCGCCCCTTTCGCTGGCATATCCTACGCTCGCGCATTGCGTTCTACCTCTCTCATCCTTCCCACCTTACTCAGTCTCACAACCGTTTCCAGATCTTAGATCCGAACACGCCCATCACCTCCTCCCCTTATTCCTTTACGTTCTGTCCTGAAGGAGCCCTTTCCCGGTTCTCCATCTGAAGTTTTCCCCCCTTCCTACACAGTTTGCCATGTCTCCTGTGTCTTCTTTCCCTTCTTTCCCCAACCCTTCTTCCCATCCCTCCCCCCAGTCTCTTGGCCCTCCGCGCCGCCTGTCTGTCCAGGCTGATGTCCATCACCCTCCCAGCAATCTTCATGTTGTTCACTCCCGTTCATCTTCTCAAGTTGAGACAATTGAGTCTGTCGCCCAGGACGTTGTTGCTGAAACACCTGTCTCTTTGAGTCAGAAACGTAAGCCTGGCTCCTCTCCTTCGTCCTCCCCAGCAGGTAAGAAGGCATCGCTTTCTTCCTCACACCCCACTTCTGACACTCTTACTCTGTCCCCTTCCATTTCTGTGGTCGGGCCCCTGTCCCAGCTATGGAGGTTTCTTTAGCCCCTGATTCCCTCTTAGTTGCTGCCCCTACTGAGGTGCACTTCCCCGGTTTCTGCCTCCCCTCTCAGTTGTCTCCTCCTCCAGACCCTACCCATCCGCCTCTAGTCTGTCCTCCCGCTCCCTTCACTCGATCCTTACTCGGTTTACCCATGCCTCCTAACCCTGATTTTACTGACCCTGATCCTGATCCTGATCCTGATCCTGATCCTGAGCTTATTTAATATACTGTGTTCTTCTTTACCTTTGTTTCTTCATTGTTCTTTGTTGCTGTCCTTTCTCTTTTTGATAATGTGTATTCTTCAATGAAATATTCGTGGATTTTATGCCAACTTCCATGAACTCTAACTTCTGATTACACAGTTTTCACCACTTTGTGTTTGTCGCCAGGAACCGATGCTTGGTGCTCGTCCTGGTCACTTTCGTGGTTATTCCTTTCTTTCTCTCCCCCCCCCCCCCAGCAAGAGCTGGGGCTCATAACTCTACTGCTCTCTTGATTCGTACTGATATTCCCTTCGTCCCCCTACTGTTTTCATCGTCTATCCATTATTCTGCTGCCCGTGTTTATGTGAGTAAATGGTATACAGTCTGTACCATTTACCTCCCCCCAAATGTCCCGCTTTCCCTTCCTTCCCCGCTAAGCACCTCCTGGACTCCATGCCTGAGCCGGTGCTCCTATTGGGTGATTTCAACTGTCGACATACCCTCTGGGTTGATTTTCTAATAAACACCCGAGGCCGCCTTCTCGAACCGTTCGTCCCCTCTTCCCTGTCTATTCTGAATTCTGGTGAGCCCACCCATGTAGACTCTCGAACTCGCACCCTTTCCTGTCTTGATCTTTCTCTCTGCTCGTCGTCCCTTTACTTAGATCTCACGTGGTGGGTTCTTGATGACCTCCATAACAGGACATTTCCCCATCCTTATTTCCTTTTTCTCTTTTCACCCTCCCCTCTCCTTCCCTAGGTGGCAGTTTGCCAAAGCTGACTGGAATCTATTCACCCTCCGTGCTACTCTCACTGACTTCTCCTCTCTGCCTCTTCCTCGCGCCCTCCTCCTTTTTCATGACACCGTCTTCGATGCTGCCCTCTGCTCTATTCCTCGCTCTACCTCCCGGGGCACGCGGAAGTGCGTTCACTGAGGGAATGCGGACTGTGCGTGGGCTGTCCTCTGTAAGCGTGCAGCCTGGAAGAAATACCGACGCCGACAGACGGCTGATTCTTTTATTTTGTTTCGGAAAGCAAGTGCGGTGGCCCGTAGGACCATCCGTACAGCTAAGCGTGAGATTTGGAAATTTTACGCTTCCACCATTACGTCCGATACTCCTCTACCACAGATCTGGAAGAAGATCCGCAAAATTGCGAGTAAGTTTGTTCCAGATATCTCGCCGGTTCTTCACTTCCGTGGTACTCTTGTGGCGGACTCAGTGCAGGTCGCGACCGAACTGGGTTCCCACTTTTCTTCTGTTAGCTATGGTTCTCATCTTCCTCAGTCCTTCCTTCTTCGTAAGCCCATTCTTGAATCTCATCTCTTAGATTTCCGCACTCATCTCCGTCTTCCCTATAACGATCCCTTCTCTCTCTCTGAACTTCAGTCTGCCCTGGCCCTCTGCGGTTCAACGGCAGCGGGCTCGGATAACATTCATTATGAGATGCTTCGCCATCTCCTTCCGTGCACATCTCGGTATTTACTGAGTCTGTATAACCAGGTCTGGGAGTCGTCGTCATACCCTGAGGACTGACTCGATGCCGCTGTACTTCCTATTCGGAAACCGGGGTCTCTCGGGACATTCCCTAAGGACTTCCGCCCTATTGTTCTCACGAGTTGTCAGCAACTCTTTGAGCGTATGGTAAATGTTCGTCTGATGTCGTTCTTGGAACACCATCACCACCTCTCTCCTTCTCAATTTGGTTTGTGCAAGTGCCGCAGCACAACTGATGTCCTGTGAACTTGGAGGTCTATATTCGTGCTGCTTTGCTGTGAAGACCTCCGTTGTTGCTGTCCTTTTTGACCTGGAAAAGGCTTATGACAATCTGGAGATACCATATTCTGTCCCAACTTCGTCTTTTTTGGCCTTAGTGGTAATCTCCCTCTCTTCCTCTCTCGTCGTTTCTTTCGAGTCAGGTTTAGTACCACTCTCTCTGCCTCTTTTCGGCAATACGAAGGTGTACCCCAAGGTAGTGTTCTGAGCACTACTCTTTTTCTGGTTGCCCTCAATGGTCTTTTTTCCTCCCTTCCTTCTGGCATCTTCTCCGCTCTTTATGTCGACGATCTTACTCTTTGCTGTCGAGGTGATGATTCGTCTCTCCTTCTACGGGGAGGTTTTTCCGCTGAAGGTTTCAATCGCTTCAACTTGCGATTGATACTGTGTCGTCTTGTGCCACCAATCATGGTTTCAAGTTCTCTATAACTAAGACTTGTGCTATGACTTTTACTCGAAAACATGTCGTCCTTCGTCCTTCTTTGTTACTTTATGGTCATCCCCTTGTGTACAAAGATTTCGCGAAGCTTTTGGGGTTAATCTTTGACACTCGTTTGTCTTGGTCGCCCCATATCTCTTACCTCCGACTTGAATGCTCTAAGGCCCTTAACCTACTTAAGGTTTTGTCCCATACTTCTTGGGGAGCAGATAGGCGCATGCTCCTCTATTTGCACTCCTCTCTCGTCCTGTCTAAATTCGATTATGGTTGCCCTGCATACTCTTCTGCTTTCCTCCTACTCTTCGTCGTCTTGATCCTTTGCACCATACTTAGTTGCACCTCAGCTCTGGTGCCTTTCGTTCAACTCCTACCCTCAGCTTGTACGCTGACACTGGCTCCCTATCTCTCGAGGACCGCCGTGATCGCTACTGTCTTCGCTATCTTGCACGGTCCTTACAGCATCCTCACTCTCGCCTCTGTCATACTTTGACTTTTGCCCCTCCTGTAGTTCCTGTTCCTCTTCACCACTTTCCTCTTTCTGTCCGTTTGTCTCACTTACAAGATTCTCTTTCGGTTCGTATTGCCAATGTTTCTCCTCGTATTGTTCCGTCCTTGCCCCCGTGGAGGGTCCCCCTTCACAAATTTTGTACTTCCCTGACTCGCATCACTAAAGCTTTACCCCTCCTACAGTTCTGAAACGCCTTTTCCTTGAGCACTTTTCTTCACACTCCCGCTCCGTTTCCATCTTCACCGATGGGTCTAAGTCCGCTGACGGTGTGGGTTACTCTGTTGTTTTTCCTGACCACACTTATATGTATCGTCTTCCTCCAGAGGCTAGCATCTTCACAGCAGAACTTCATGCTATTCTCTATGCTCTCCGTCTCCTGCTTTCTCGTTGTCAATCCTCCTTTGTGGTGGTAGTTGACTCTCGTAGTGCCCTCATGGCTTTGGGGTTCTTTAATCCGATCCACCCGGTGGTCATCGAGATTCAGCATTGGTTGTTTCTTATCTCCAGTAAATTTTTGTCGGTAGAGTTTTGCTGGGTTCCCAGCCATGTTGGTGTCTCTTTAAATGAGCGTGCGGATGCTGCCGCTAAGGAAGCTATCCACACTTGTCCCATCTTCCGTAAAGGTATTCCTTATTCCGACTTTTACCCAGTTATTCATTCCTTCATCCTTGCCCGTTGGCAGGGTTGTTGGTCTTCTGTTACTCATAACAAACTGCGTACTATTAAGAGTCGTGTGTCCCTGTGGCCTTCCTCCAACCACCGTAACCGATGGTTGCTCCAACCACCGTAACCGAGTCTAAGCCGAGCAGATGCTCGGCTTAGACTCGGTTACAAGTATCTCTGGGAATTCTCATTATCTGCTGATGTAGACCTGACCAAATGTAAACTGTATCAACAAAATTATTCGCACACCCTCCGTCACTATGTGATGGAGTGCGAAAAGATATGTGAGTTCAGAGACAAATCTATAACAAATGATCCAGAGATGTGTATATCTTTCATTTATTTATTTACTTATTTATTTATTTATTTATTTATTTATTTATTTATTTATTTATTTATTTATTTATATACAAGAAGGTACATTGGGTTTATGAGAGTACAGAGCATTGAAGTTTTACATTCTTGTAAAGCCACTAGCACGCATGGCGTTTCGGGCAGATCCTTAATCTAAGATGTAATTGTAAGAAGGTAATTTCTAGCAAAATTAAAAAAAATGTTTACAGGTACATCGTAAGAAAGTATAAAAATACATTATAAGAAAGTATAAAGATGCATTGTAAGAAAGTATAAAAAAATACATTGTATAAGAAATTTGACAGGATTAATAGGTACATTAAATTAAATTTAAGGGTTCCCCACAGGTACATTGTAGGATAATTTGAGGATTATTGCAAGGTATAATGTAGTAACTATGTGTTCAGTAAACATGATATATAAGATAAGAGCAACGATTACAGTGGTAAAGTTGTATAGCTTAGGTGCATAATGTACCCCGCCCTGCCCTGGTGACACTATTACTCCCTCATCTATCCTTATCTCAACTATGGTACTTGTGCTTGGGGTTCTACTACCCAAAATCATTTACGTCCTCTAATTACTCAACACAAAGCTGCTATTAGGACAATATCTAACTCTGGCCCCAGACATCACTCGGTACCCTTACTCAAATCTCTGAATATGTTAGATACTAAGTCCCTACATATCCTCTCATGTGTATTTTATATATATAAAACGCTGAACTGTAATGTCAATAATGACCTTAAAAGCTTCCTAGAAGGTTGTAACAGATCCCATGAGCACCACACCAGAAACAAATACCTATTTGATATTCCAAGAGTACAACTTAGTCAAACTAGAAATGCTTTACAAATCAAGGGACCCAGAATGTGGAATGACCTTCCCAATTATGTTAAAGACTGTACCACTCCCAACCAGTTTAAGATAAAAACAAAGTACTACCTAATTAACTCCATGTAACCAACCTCACCCCTAAATGTCAACCCATGTCTGCTATTTTAAACAATGCTGTTTGTTGACCAAATTGTATTTCTCTTTTCTGCCATGTTCCCCCCCCCCCTTTTTCCATTGTTTTTCTTATTCTTTCTCAGCACAATTTATACTTTAATCTCAATTAGTATTAAGTTCTAGTCTTAGTGTTTTTCCTGCCCGAAACGCTTTGCGTAATAGTGGCTTTAGGCATTGTATATACTAGCTCTATCTATAAATCCATCAACTTTTGTATCTTACCTTGTATGTATGTACTTTACCTGAATAAATATTTGTATTTTGTTTTGTATTTTGTAGATACATATATTGGAGGATTGGGTAGTACTAGAGACAGTACGAGTTAAAGCACAAGTTTGGAAACCATGAAGATGATATAAGGTACTTTTTGGTTTTATTTTTTAATAAGGCAAGAGTTTGACAGCTTTTCAATTCGTTAGGGAGTGGAACCAATCGTATTGGCGTATATCTTTCCATTGGAGACTTTCAGCGCCGTGGAGAGGGGGGACCTGCTGCCTGGGTAACAGCTTCTCCCCCGTATCAACCTACCCTGGCTTTGCGCCCTGGTGAGGCCAGTCCAGACCGACAACCAGAGCGCAACTCCATAGTCTCCTGAGACGGAGGTATGCCTACTACTAGGAAGTGAGTTCCATAGACCAGGTCCCTTTATTTGCATAGAGTGTTTACACAGATTAAGTTTGACTCTGGTAATATCAAAAAGATATTTATTTCTGGTGTGGTGATTATGTGTTCTATTACATCTGTCCAGGAATAGTTTCAGAACAGGGCTTGCACTTCAAATTCAAATTCAAATTCAAATGTTTATTCAGGTAAAGTACATACATAGAAGGGGTGATACAAATATTGATGAGTTTATAGATAGAGCAAGTACAAACAATGCCTAAAGCCACTATTACGCAAAGCGTTTCGGGCATGAAAAACTTAAATGACAAAAGCTTAATACTAATTGAGCATAAAGAATAAAATGAGTTGAGAACAAATAAAAAAAGAGATAAAAAGGGGGAAACATAGCTGAAAAAGCAGCACAAATACAATTAGGTCGACAAACAGCGTCATTTAAAAAAAACAGACATGGGTTGACAATAGAGGGGTAAGGTAGGTTACAGAGAATTTATTAGGTATAGCTTCGTTTTTATCTTAAACTGGTTGAGAGAGGTACAGTCTTTAACATGGTTGGGAAGGTCATTCCACGTTCTGGGTCCCTTGATTTGTAGAGCATTTCTAGTTTGATTAAGTCGTACTCTTGGAATATCAAAACTGTATTTATTTCTGGTGTGGTGCTCATGGGTTCTGTTACAACCTTCTATTAAACTTTTGAGGTCAGGATTGGCATTACAGTTCAGCGATTTATATATGTATAATACACATGAGAGAATGTGCAGTGACTTAATATCTAACATATTCAGAGATTTGAGTAGGGGTACCGAGTGATGTCTGGGGCCAGAGTTGGATATTGTCCTAATAGCAGCTTTGTGTTGAGTAATTAGAGGACGTAAATGATTTTGGGTAGTTGAACCCCAAGCACAAATACCATAGTTGAGATATGGATAGATGAGGGAGTAATAGAGAGTCACCAGGGCAGGGCGGGGTACATAATATTTGATCTTAGAAAGAATGCCAACAGTTTTTGAAACTATTTTTGATATATTTAGAATGTGTCCCTGGAAATGTGTCCCTGTCCACAGCTTGTGGTCAATGAGAACGCCAAGGAATTTGCCATCTAATTTGTTACATATTTGGGTATTGTTTATTTTGAGATTTATTTGATTAGAGGATTTATTGCCAAACAGAATATAGAACGTTTTGTCAATGTTAAGGGTGAGTTTGTTGGCAGTTAGCCAAAGATGGACTTTATTTAGCTCAGTATTTACTGTGGCATTTAGAGCAAGGGGGTCAGGACTGGAGTAAATGAAGGTTGAGTCGTCAGCAAATAGAATTGGTTTGAGGTGTTGGGAGGCATTTGTAAGGTCATTAATGTAGATGAGAAAGAGGAGAGAGCCAAGTATGCTGCCCTGAGGAACACCAATGTTGATGGGTAGGGTGGGAGAAATTGAATTATTCACAGAAACATACTGGAGCCTGTCAGTAAGGTAAGATTTGAGGTATTGCAGGGAGTGTCCTCTGACTCCATAATGATGTAATTTAAGAAGAAGGTTTTGGTGGTTGACAGTGTCAAAAGCCTTACGCAGGTCCACAAATAACTCAACAGGGAACTCATTTTTATCAAGAGCTGCATCAATCAAGTTAATCATACTAATAAGTGCATCGTTAGTGCTTTTTTTGGGTCTGAAGCCATATTGGCAAGAGCTAAGTATATTGTGTTTGGCTAGATAAGAGTAAAGCTGCTTGTAGATTAGTTTTTCAAAATTGTTTGACAAGTTAGGCAGGATTGATATAGGTCTGAAGTTGTTAACATCAGTGAGATCACCACATTTGTGGACAGGGGTTACTCTCGCTTTTTTTTTAGAATATCTGGAAAGGTTTGGAGTTCAAGTGACTTGTTGAAGAGCAATGCAATAGCAGGGGCTAAAGATCTGGAGGCTTTTTTGTAAATTAAAGTTGGTATCTCCTCAAAGGCACTAGACTTGGTTTTAAGGGAAAGGATTATCTCATTGACGTCAGTGGAATTAATAGGCTTTAGGTACAGAGACTGTGGATAGTTACCTGTAAGATAGTCCTTAACATCAGTACTGGAAGATGGAATATCATTTGCAAGGGATGACCCAATGGAAGAGAAGAACCTATTGAACTCAATAGCAGAATCAGAGGCTGAAAGCTGACCATCGTTATTGGACAGGAGTGTTGGTTTGTTATTTAAAATCTTCTTTGATTCCAATATTTGTGAAATTGTGCTCCAAGTTTTGTAATGTTGCTCTTTATTTGGGTAAATTTATCCTCGTAGTATTTAGTTTTGGCTCGTTTAATTATCTTAGATAGCAATAACGAGTAATTCTTTGAGAATTCTTTGGAGACAATTCCTAACCTATACTTCTTCTCAAGGTCATGTTTTTTATTAATGGATTTAAGTATTCCCTTTGTAAGCCAGGGATTGTTAAGCCTTTTGGTTGTGACTTGTTTTGTAAGCATAGGACAGTGGGTGTTATAAAGGCTAAGAGTTTTTTGAAGAAAAGATTGCACTGCTAGGTTGATGTCCCCTATGTTACCTAACTCGGACTCCCAGTTGACATTATCAGCAGCAATTATAAAATTGTCTATATCAGTTTCATTGTGCAGCCTAAAACTTAACTCCCTTGACTCTAGAGGTGGTTTGTTAATGTTAGTTAAGAGAAATGTGGGGTAATGATCTGTAGTGCTATCGGTGATTATACCTGAAGTAAGCGGAGAGGTTATGTTGGTCCAGATGTGATCTAGAGTCGTGGCAGTACTATCAGTGATTCTAGTAGGTCTAGTGATTAAGGGCACGAGGAAGCAGGAATTCATACAGTTGAGGAAGCTAACAGCAGTTGGGTGTTCAGGCTCGCAGAGGTCAATATTAAAGTCCCCTGCGATAATTAGATGGTTTTTGTTCAGTCTGTTATCGAGTATTAGATTTCTAAGGTTTGACTTGAATTCGGACACATCAGTGTTAGGAATTCTATAAACTGCACCCACAGACAGGACAGACTCGGCACCCTTGACTCTGAAGCTGGTGAAGATATACTCCCCACGGCAGTCTCTAGTTCTAATTACTTTTAAGCATGTTAGTTCTTGGTGGTAGTAAAGAGCAGTACCACCACCTCTCTGAATTTGTCGACAGTTGTGAATTGCCGAGTAGTTAGGCATGTTAAAGAGTTGAGTAGTATCCTCTTTCAACCACGTTTCAGTAAGTATAATAAAAGAGAATTTGTTGTCAATAGTTTCAATCAAGGCACTAACATCATCGAAGTGTTTACCTAGGGATCTAACGTTCAAGTTGATTAGAGATATTGTGATTATGTGTTAATACATTGTTTACATCATGTGCTGTAAAATATCTGCAATTTAGATCATTAAAGTGATGATTGTCATAGATAGTGGATAAGATAAATAAATAAATAAATATAAATATAAATATGTTTATTCAGGTAAGGTACATACATACAAGTGATGTTACATTAATGGATTGATATATAGATAGAGCTAGTACATACAATGCCTAAAGCCACTATTACGCAATGCGTTTCGGGCAAGAAAAACATTAATATCTAGAACTTAATACTAATTGAGCATAAAGAATAAAAAGTGTTGAAAACAAATACAAATAAAGATAAAAAAAGGGGGAACATGACTGAAAAAGCAGCACAAATACAATAGGTTGACAAACAGTGTTGATTAAAAAAAAAAATAATAATAATAAAATAAAATAACAGACATGGGTTGACAATAAAGGAGTGAGGTAGGTTACAGGGAATTTATTAGGTAGTGTTTAGTTTTTATCTTAAACTGGTTGAGAGAGGTACAGTCTTTAACATGGTTGGGAAGGTCATTCCACATTCTGGGTCCCTTGATTTGTAGAGCATTTCTAGTTTGATTAAGTCGTACTCTTGGAATATCAAAACTGTATTTATTTCTGGTGTAGTGCTCATGGGTTCTGTTACAACCTTCAATGAAGCTTTTGAGGTCAGGATTGGCATTACAGTTCAGCGTTTTATATATGTATAATACACAAGAGAGAATGTGCAGTGACTTAATATCTAACATATTCAGAGATTTGAGTAAGGGTACCGAGTGATGTCTGGGGCCAGAGTTGGTTTAGTTTAGGTTTAGTTCTGGGTAGTTCAGGGCAAGGCCTCGGATTCCATAACGGTGGAGTTTAAGTAGGAGGTAGTTATGGTTAACAGTATCAAAGGCCTTTCTCAGGTCAATGAAGAGTCCAATCGGAAGCTCACTTTTGTCAAGGGCTGAGTAGATCAGACAAGTCATAGATAAGTCAAGCAGACTAACAATTACATCATTGGTACTGTTTTGGGAGCGGAAGCCAAACTGACAGGGTAGTAACTCAAATTCAATAGTAATTCAAAATATTGAATTTTACGAGATAGGAGTATAGCTGTTTGTAAATAATTTTTTCAAATATTTTTTATAATATAGGTAGATTTGATATGGGTCTGTAATTATTTATGTCCGCCGTGTTACCTCCTTTATGAACTGGCGTTACTCTTGCTTTTTTAAGGATATCAGGGAAGGTATTTTTTCTATTGAGACTGGTATTTTCTCCCTGATTCCAAGTGTGACTAACCGTCCTTTGAGATGGGAATATTAGATGAACTTAAAGCTAGTTTTTTTTATCTACACTGTGTAATCTTTCATATAGAATTGGGTAGCAGCACACTGCTGTGTATACCTAAGCTTGTTAATACAAAAAAAATACAAATATCTGCCCGAAACGCTATGCGTGTTAATGGTTTTAAAAGAATGTATTTCTTTATGAACAAACATAGGTATATACAGTAATGTATATACCTATGTTTATTCATAAAGAAATACGGGTCGTTCGTGCCCTTGATTGGGTGGTTCTCCTCCGGCCCCGACCACGGCGGTCTCCGGGGTTGAAGGTCTCTGTGTCCTTCTTCTCCAACTTCGAGGTCATCCCCGGAACTCACAGTTCCTGCGACGGCGCTGGAACCAATCGTATTGGCGTGTGCCTTTCCATTGGAGACTTTCAGCGCCGTGGAGAGGGGGGACTTGCTGCCTGGGTAACAGCTTCTCCCCCACATCAACCTACCCTGGCTTTGCGCCCTGGTGAGGCCACTCCAGACCAGGCTGACACAAGAGTGCAACTGAATAGTCTCCTAAGACTGATGGATGCCTACTACTATACAGCAATGTACTGCTACCCTGTTTTACATGTAAGATTACACAGTGTAGATCAAAAACTAGCTATAAATTCATCTAATATTCCCATCTCACAGTTAGTTAGTTTAGTTCATTTATTATGCACCCCATACCCATCTTGTGGGCGGTAGTGGAAAGGGTTACAGAGGCACATAATGGGCTCAGGGACTGAACCCCACAATTCATTTAGCTAAGCAAGTTACAATCTTGATGAGCCAGTTACAAAATTCAATATAAGTCGTCACATCAACAATGGGTTCGAGATCGACCTCAAGTACAGGTTCTAAATTAAGCAACTGACATGTGGAGAGCTAGTGTCACAATTGATATGTTTGTCCTGCACACCGCCCCCCATCCAGTGGGCAGCGGTGGATAGGTTACGATCACTTAGTTACTACCTACAGTTAGCAAACTGGGAATATTTGGCTAAAATTTCTGGTAGCAAATCATTTTGAATGAAATATTTACACATCGCTGGAACATTGGTTATAGAATTGTCTCTAAATTCACGTATCTTTTCGCACTCCATCGCATAGTGACGGAGGGTGTGCGAATAATTTTGTTGACACAGTTTACATTTGGTCAGGTCTACATCGGCAGATAATGAGAATTCCCAGAGATACTTGTAACCGAGTCTAAGCCGAGCAGTAGTAACATCTAGAAGTCTGCAGATTTTATTGGATGATCCATAGATGTGTGGCTCCTCTTGCATGATAGTATGATGATAGATGGAATTACTGGTGTCGATTTCACTTTGCCTCAGATCTACAAGATCTTGTTGAAGTTCTCGGTGTACTGCTGCTCTCAGATTGCTCATTGACAATCCAAGGTTACACTCAATGGCTCCTTTAAAGGCAGATTCTTTGGCTAACTTATCAGCTCTATCATGTTTTCGGAGGCCAACATGAGATGGAGACCCCATGAAATGGATTCTGTTACCATCCTTAATAATTTTGTTGTATTTGTGTCTAGCTTCGGACACGAGCATGTTACAGTTATGTCTTAAAGAGTCGAGAGCATTTAAGGATGATAAGGAGTCACTTATAATTAATGTATCAAGTTTGGAGACTTGTACACATTTCAGTGCAAGGAGCAAGGCAAATAGTTCAGTCTGAAGGGTAGAGGCCCAGTTGTTTATACGGACTCCCCACTCAAAGTACAAGCCATCGCCCATTGTCAGAATAACTGCACTTCCAGCTGCACCCGTGGTGCGGTGTAGGGAACCATCAGCGTATATGATTTGAGAGAGAATGCTCTGTGGACAGAGCATCAATATGGCTTAAGGCGTTGAGCTTTGCCTCAAGACGAAGCTTGGGCTGATCTCTAATTTGCTTCTTGGGTGGACAGGGAGGTGTCCTCAGTCCTACTCTGTTCAATGTGTTAATCAATGCACTTTTAAACTTAGTAACTAGGAGCCCCAGCGAACACATAATTAGCTATGCGGATGATATACTGATCCACACCAATGGGTATACCAACACCCAAAATGTTATGAACTCTGTATTGCACACATGTCAGGAACTAGGCTTGGTCATATCAGTAGAGAAAACAAAGATCCTGAACCGACGCCCACCCAGACGGGGTGGGGCCGTTCGCAAAATGCAGTTGCATGATGGTTCTCTGCTCGACTATGTAACCAGATACAAATACCTTGGTCTTGAAGTTCCACTGTACCGCAATGTTGTAGCCAGACTGGGTCGCCAATGTAGAGAGAGGCCCCGTGCTCTCAAGGCTGTGGCAGGCTACCATCCAAGCTATGGTGCAAATGTGAGAATTGTCAAAATGATGTATCTCTCATATATTAGGTCTCTGATTGATTATGCTGTACCTATGCTTGCTCTAGTGCCTGAGAGAATGCTTGGAGGGCTGGAAAACAAAGATGCAAAACAAAGCCATGAGGATTATCCTGGGATGCCCCCGTACAACTAAATTACTAAACATGAAGAAGGAACTGAATATTTCATGTGTAAGTGATCGTATCACTGAAATTAATGCTTTAATTGGTATCAAGATGCTTAGGCTAACCCACCCTAACCCCTGCACTGAAGCCCTCCAAGCCTTCTTCCTTGAAGATCAGCATCCCTCCAAATGGATTACCGTAACTGCCAATGTGCTCAGAATGTATAACTTTCGTCACCCCTACCAAGAGAGACAACAATAACACTTTCCTGCCCCATGGGAGATCATTCCTTTCCAAATTACTGTCCCACCTTTCCCACCCAAGAAGCTGATTAAAGAACAGTCCTTGCTTCGACAAGAAGCAAAGTACAATGCCTTAAGCCAAATTGATGCTTTAGTCAGAGAGCGCTCCCTTTCCCAGATTATTTACACTGATGGATCCTTGCACCAGTACCATGGTGCAGCTGGAAGTGCAGTTGTTGTGACAGCGAGAGATGGTTCCTTCTCCCATGAGTGTGGAGCGCGTCTCAGTAACTGGGCCTCCACTCTTCAAACAGAATTGGATGCCATAATCCTTGCACTAGAGCGCGTATATGAATCCAAAGTTCACACGCTAATTGTAAGTGACTCCTTGTCATCCTTGACTGCCCTCAGCTCCCCAAGGCATAACTGTGACGTGCTTATCTCTGAAGCTAGACACAGATATAGTGAAATAATCAATGATGGAGTCAGAGTTTGTCTCCTGTGGATTCCTTCCCATATTGGTCTCCGAATGCATGATAGAACTGATGAGTTGGCCAAGACTTTTGCTCGTAAAGAGGGAATTGATTACCAACTTGGACTGCCTTTGAGCAGCCTGAGGGCAGCAATATCTCAGGAACATCAACTAAATTTCGGAGACTTGAGGCAAAGTGAAATTCACACCAGTTACTCCATCTATCATCATTCTATTATGCAGGAAGAACCGCACGTCTATGGGTCATCCAATAATGTTAGCAGACTTCTAGATGTTACCACTGCTAGGCTTAGGCTCGGCTACAAGTACCTCTGGGAGTTTGTAGCATCTGCTGATGTAGATTTGACTTAATGTAAACTCTGTCAGCAGAACTATTCGCATACTTTGCGTCATTATATAATGGAATGTGAAAAAAATGCGGAATTTAGAGATAACACCATCAATAGTGTCAAAGAAATGTGTAAGTACTTCATTCATAATGATGTGCTGCCCGAAATTTTAGCGAAGTATCCAGAATTTGCTTACTGTAGGTAATGCATGCACATGACTGTAAAGCTGCCGCCCAGTTGGGTGGGTGTGGAGCACATGACTGTAAAGCTGCCGCCCAGTTGGGTGGATGTGGAGCACATGACTGTAAAGCTGCCGCCCAGTTGGGTGGGTGTGGAGCAAGACCAGTAACTGTGTGACTCACTATAGATGTAAAGTGCCTTGTATAGTGACTGTTGTGAGCCTCTTGTAATGTCACTTGTGACACCTCTTTGTGTCACTTGTGACACAAAGATTATTGATGTGTGTATTTGTGTGGGTATGTATGTATGTATGTATGTAGATATGTATGTGTATGTGTATACGTATATATATATATATATATATATATTAGTATATTTTGGTAGCAGTCTTTCCTGTAGACATATATTATTAAATATGACCGAAAAAGTAAGATTAATAATTCTAACACGAATTTTCTCAATCTTTCGTACATTACGCTTCACTGTTGGAGGTAAATCAAAAATCAATTCTCCAAAATTCATTTTTATTTCTAGTCTGACGCGACACGGGCGCGTTTCGTAAAACTTATTACATTTTCAAAGACTTTAGTTCACAAATACACAACTGAATAGAACTTACGTATCTCCGATTTTATATCTACATTTGAGTGAGGTGGAAGGGGTGATGTGGCATTAACACAAGACAGAACAAAATGTGGTATTAATAGGGTATTAATTTCATCAACACAAGACAGAACAAGGGTATTAATAGGGTATTAATTTCATCAACACAAGACAGAACACGAAACAATGGATATTGAATAGAAGTGTTGGTGAAAGCCTATTGGTCCATATTTCTTGATGCTTCTATATTGGAGCGGAGTCTTGAGGTGGGTAGAATATAGTTGTGCAATAATTGGCTGTTGATTGCTGGTGTTGACTTCTTGATGTGTAGTGCCTCGCACTACACATCAAGAAGTCAAGAAGCCTCGCAAACGTCAAGCCGCCTAATATATATATATATATATATATATATATATATATATATATATATATATATATATATATATATATATATATATATATATATATATATATGTCGTACCTAGTAGCCAGAACGCACTTCTCAGCCTACTATGCAAGGCCCGATTTGCCTAATACGCCAAGTTTTCATGAATTAATGATTTTTCGACTACCTAACCTACCTAACCTAACCTAACCTAACATTTCCTGCTACCTAACCTAACCTAACCTGTAAAGTTAGGTTAGGTTAGGTTAGGTTAGGTTAGGTTAGGTAGGGTTGGTTAGGTTCGGTCATATATCTACGTTAATTTTAATTCCAATAAAACAAAATTAACCTCATACATAATGAAATGGGTAGTTTTATCATTTCATAAGAAGAAAATTAGAGAAAGTATAA
Source organism: Procambarus clarkii (assembly GCF_040958095.1). NCBI lineage: Eukaryota > Metazoa > Arthropoda > Malacostraca > Decapoda > Cambaridae > Procambarus > Procambarus clarkii. The sequence goes on from NC_091168.1 coordinate 16,369,380, forward strand.
TAATTCAGGAAAACTTGGCTTATTAGGCAAATCGGGCCTTGCATAGTAGGCTGAGAAGTGCGTTCTGGCTACTAGGTACGACATATATATATATATATATATATATATATATATATATATATATATATATATATATATATATATATGTCGTACCTAATAGCCAGAACGCACTTCTCAGCCTACTATTCAAGGCCCGATTTGCCTAATAAGCCAAGTTCTCATGAATTAATGTTTTTTCGTCTACCTAACCTACCTAACCTAACCTAGCTTTTTTTGGCTACCTAACCTAACCTTACCTATAAATATAGGTTAGGTTAGGTTAGGTAGGATTGGTTAGGTTCGGTCATATATCTACGTTAATTTTAACTCCAATAAAAAAAAATTGACCTCATACATAGAGAAAAGGGTTGCTTTATCATTTCATAAGAAAAAAATTATAGTAAATATATTAATTCAGGAAAACTTGGCTTATTAGGCAAATCTGGCCTTGAATAGTAGGCTGAGAAGTGAGTTCTGGCTACTAGGTACGACATATATATATATATATATATATATATATATATATATATATATATATATATATATATATATATATATATATATATATATATATATGTCGTACCTAATAGCCAGAACGCACTTCTCAGCCTACTATTCAAGGCCCGATTTGCCTAATAAGCCAAGTTTTCATGAATTAATGTTTTTTCGTCTACCTAACCTACCTAACCTAACCTAACCTAGCTTTTTTGGCTACCTAACCTAACCTTACCTATAAATATAGGTTAGGTTAGGTTAGGTAGGGTTGGTTAGGTTCGGTCATATATCTACGTTAATTTTAACTCCAATAAAAAAAATTGACCTCATACATAGAGAAAAGGGTTGCTTTATCATTTCATAATAAAAAAATTATAGTAAATATATTAATTCAGGAAAACTTGGCTTATTAGGCAAATCGGGCCTTGAATAGTAGGCTGAGAAGTGAGTTCTGGCTACTAGGTACGACATATATATATATATATATATATATATATATATATGTCGTACCTAATAGCCAGAACGCACTTCTCAGCCTACTATTCAAGGCCCGATTTGCCTAATAAGCCAAGTTTTCATGAATTAATGTTTTTTCGTCTACCTAACCTACCTAACCTAACCTAACCTAGCTTTTTTTGGCTACCTAACCTAACCTTACCTATAAATATAGGTTAGGTTAGGTTAGGTAGGGTTAGTTAGGTTCGGTCATATATCTACGTTAATTTTAACTCCAATAAAAAAAATTGACCTCATACATAGAGGAAAGGGTTGCTTTATCATTTCATAAGAAAAAAATTATAGTAAATATATTAATTCAGGAAAACTTGGCTTATTAGGCAAATCGGGCCTTGAATAGTAGGCTGAGAAGTGAATTCTGGCTACTAGGTACGACATATATATATATATATATATATATATATATATATATATATATATATATATATATATATATATATATATGTCGTACCTAGTAGCCAGAACGCACTTCTCAGCCTACTATGCAACGCCCGATTTGCCTAATAAGCCAAGTTTTCATGAACTAATGCTTTTTCGACTACCTAACCTACCTAACCTAACCTAACCTAACATTTTCGGCTACCTAACCTAACCTAACCTATAAAGATAGGTTAGGTTAGGTTAGGTAGGGTTGGTTAGGTTCGGTCATATATCTACGTTAATTTTAACTCCAATAAAAAAAAAATTGACCTCATACATAATGAAATGGGTAGTTTTATCATTTCATAAGAAAAAAATTAGAGAAAATATATTAATTCAGGAAAACTTGGCTTATTAGGCAAATCTGGCCATGCATAGTAAGCTGAGAAGTGCGTTCTGGCTACTAGGTACGACATATATATATATATATATATATATATATATATATATATATATATATATATATATATATATATATATATATATATATATATATATATGCAACAATGATCACAAAAACACTGATCCAAGTATGCAGAATAACCACATATGAAAAATAGAAAATGCTTAACGCGTTTTCGGCTAATTCGCCTTCATCAGAGCAAAGTAGAATGAGGATAAGATTGCTGATCAGACCTTTATATCCGCCTGGGCAGATCACCTGACCACCAAAAATAAGTGGAGGAAAGGAATTATAAGAAAGAAGGTAATTGCAGAAGGCCTATTGGCCCATACAAGGCAGCTCCTATTAATATCTCCAAGTGCCATACGTGTTTAAATGATTGCTATATTGTTTTGACGTGCTATATTGAGGCTTAAATAGGGATCCAACTTGTACATACCGGGGCTCACATTAAGGCTGTTGTTACAATGTTTGATCAGGGCAGACTCGATCACGTTTCGTTCAACAAAATCCTTACTTTTAACAATACATTTTGCCCCTGTGAAGTCGATAGAATGATTACATAAACTGGAATGTAAATACAATGCACTGGATTGCTGGGCTGTACGAATAGCGTATGAATGCTGTTTTAAACGCGAGGAAAGAGTTTTACCTGTCTGGCCGATGTAAACACATGCACACTCATTACAAGGGATGGAATACACACAACCTGCTACAGACGAGGGCGAGTTCTTAATTAACATGGACTTAACTGTATTATCATTTTTGAACACTAAATTAATATTAAGGTTCTTCAGGGCTGGGGCAAGATTTACTAGACCCTCAGAATATGGTAATACCAACGAATTTTTCAGTTCTGGTTTCGACTTAGTAGTCTGTTTGTAGAAAGTCCTTTTTGCTTGACCAAACGCAAGATCCAAGATCGATTTTGGGTATTTTAACTTCTTCCCAATTTCAAATATATTTGCTATTTCTTCATCGAAAAATTCCGGACTACAAACTCTCAGTGCTCTGAGGAACATACCAGAAAAAACTGCCCGCTTGACCTGAACATGATGATTTGAATAGAAATGTACATACGAGCACACATTGGTAGGTTTCCTATACACATTGAATTTGAAACTTCTACCAATTCTATGAATCATGATGTCTAAAAAAGGCAGAACACCATTCACTTCGTTCTCAATTGTGAATTTAATTGACGGAACCAGCGAATTGATTTGATTGAGAAAATCAGTTTCGTCATGATTAACCGGCCACAGGCACAAAATATCGTCAACGTACCTGTACCAAAGCAAATTTGAGGGTAAAATCCTGGGAAGGATATTTGTTTCGAAACATTCCATGTACAGATTGCTCAAAACAGGGGAGAGGGGATTACCCATCGCCATGCCAAATGTTTGTTTATAAAATGAATCATTAAAGCTGAAATAATTATCTTTAATGCACAATTTTATAAGTTCAATAATGGTGTTAGTAATACTTTGCTCTGATGAAGGCGAATTAGCCGAAAACGCGTTAAGCATTTTCTATTTTTCATATGTGGTTATTCTGCATATATATATATATATATATATATATATATATATATATATATGTACATGTTTGTATGAGGGTGTGTACATGTGTATACAATATTGATAATTTTGTAACTAGCGTCAAACATTGTTATTTGCTTAGCTAAACGAACTAGAGGGTTCAGTTCCTGAACCAATTATGTGCCTCTGTAATCCTTTACACCACCGCCCACGGGATGGGTATGGGGTGCATAATAAAGAAAGAAATTGAATTGGGTGGCAAGGGAGGGATTAAAACTGGAAAGGGTGTAACCTCCCACGGTGCAGGAAAGTGCTGTTGTTGTTTCTCTTGGTACAAATCATGAACCTGATACATTCTGAGTTGAGTTCCAGTTTTTGTTATCCATTTGGAACAATGCTGATCTTCAATAAAGAAATTCTGGAGGGCTTCTGTGCCATCTCACAGGATGGTTAGTCATACATGGAATCGGGGGAGAAAATACCTGCCTCAATACAAAAATAAACCAACTCTGACTAAACAACTAGCTATAAGTTCATCTAATATTCCCATACATATTCCCACCATGCCATACTTAGCACATACACAATAAAAGATGGTAAATCACACTATACAAGAATGTAAAAACATCAATGCCATGTACTCTCATAAACCCAATGTACCTTCTTGTATATAAAAAAATACAAAATAAAAATAAATAAATAAGTAAATAAATAAAATAAAACATACATTTTTATTATATGTATTCCTTTTTTTCTTGTTTGGTGTGTGGGATGGAGGAGGCGGGGAGCCGCTCGTCACTTGTTCCTTCCCTGGTGGACCGTCAGCTCGCGGGTGAGTGGTACACGTGGTCCCCACTAAACTCTCTCTTCTCTCTCACTGTGAGTGTTTGTGAGCAGCTGAGGCAGGTATGAGGGCCAGGGCAGGGGTGTCTGGTGCCACAGTGCCAGGTGTGGTGGCACCTGGGCCCCAGGTCATGTGTATAGTGAGGAGTAAGGTGGCGGCGCTGGTGGTGGGGCGCCACCTCGCCTCCCGCCATGTAAACATCTCCACACAGCCAAGAAATGGTTCCCCCAGCACCGCTCAAGGCTAGCAGTGGGGTGCACGAGGCGTTAACTGTTGTGGAACACTGTGGTAGGGGAGTGTTAGGTTGACGGTAACGTTTGGGCAACACGAGGCTTAGTCCAGGTTATCTTCCTCCAGCGGCTGCTTCCAGCCTGGATTACAAAGCTCTAATATACATATGTATTAGTATATATTTCCTGTGGTTAACAGTGCAGCATTGTGTGAAACGTTGGTAAATTTTGGAAGAGTTAAGGGGTGATATAGTGGACAAGTTAGGTTAGAGTAGTGCCTTATATGGCCAGTAGGTCTTCTGCAGTTACCTTTATTCTTATGTTCTTATGTACTGTAGGGTGTAGTGCACTACAAGATGGTCTTGGAACACTGCTTCACGGGCTCACCATAGCCAGTGCTACTTGGAACTTTTTTTTCCTAAAAGCTGAATTAAACAACTGCTTGTGGTGCCTACATTCCAGTTCACTCACATTAGTCTTGGCACCGAAAATTGCCGAAATGCTATGCGTATTAGTGGCTCTAGGCATTGTATGTACTAGCTTTTATCTATCAATCTAATGTTATGTTTGTAACTCATCTTCTATGTATCTACTTTTACCTGAATAAATTTTTTGATATTGACTACAGTTAAGAACATAAAGGACAACATAACATAAAGGTAACTGCAGAGGGCCTATTGGCCCATACGAGGCAGCTCCTATTTATTAACACCCAATCCTACTCATACATGTCCAACCCACACTTGAAACAATCGTGGAACCCCACCTCCACCACGTAACGCAGTAATTGGTTCCACAAATCAACAACCCTGTTACCGAACCAGTATTTACCCAGGTCTTTCCTAAATTTAAACGTATCCAATTTATACCCATTGTTTAGTGTTGTGTTGATACTTACAATACCCTATTAATTCTTAGGATTAAAATTATTAATTCTCCCTTTATGCCTTTTCGTCCACTTGTAAACTCCTATCATGTCACCCTTATTTCTTCGCATTTCTAGAGAATGTAATTTAACCTTTGTCAATCTTTCTTCATATGACAGATTTCTAATATGGGGGATTAACTTTGTCATCCTACGCTTTACGTGTTCTAGTGAATTTAGATCCATTCTATACTATGGTGACCATAACTGAACTGCATAATCTAAATGGGGCCTAACCAGAGCAAGATATAGCTGGAGAACACCAGGTGTCTTGTTACTAACGCTTTGATTAATAAATCCCAGTGTTCTATTTGCCTTATTACGAACATTTATGCATTCATTTTTTTAGTTTTAAATTCTTAATAATCATAGCTCGTATCCCTTTTGCAATCCGACTTCGCAATCTCAACACCATCTAACTTGTATCTAGTAACTATCATCATTACCTAGCCTCAAAACCTTACATTTGTCAGCATTAATCTGTGTCTGCCAATCTTTTGACCATTGCAAAACCCTATTTAGATCATCTTGAAGTAATCGCGAGTCTTTTTCTGTTTCCAATCTATTTCACCTCAAAAAAAAAATTTAGGCTATTAAAATCAGCTTTTAAAAAATCTGGCACTTTAAAACTATCGCGCGCGCCACGTGAGCACCGCAGACTTTGACGTCGTGGGGCTAATGGTGCGGGCGAGCGTGCGGTGACGCCTAAATATGTATGCTCGTTTCAGTTTAATCACCTTAATTCTCGTGCTACGTTGTTCGTTTTGGTATAATTGTGTTCACAATTAACACTATCGGTCACCGGGCAGGCGCGCGGTAAACTTAGGGGTTATGTACTGAGCGTGCGGGTAAGTGCATGGCGACACCTAAATGTATATACTCGTTTCAGCTTTCCCACCTTAATTCTCGTGCTACGTCGCTCATTTTGGTATCATTGTGTTCGCAATTAAATTCCCTACAGGTGTGTGTAAATATAATGTCCAAAAGCCTGGCGTGACTCCCAACAGCAAAGCCTAAAGTCGGCAAAAGTTACCCGTGAGCGCACAAAATCAGTAACATGTGCATACTCTTTCCATTTTTCTCACCTTAATTCTCGTGCTACGTTGCTCGTTTTGGTATCGTTGTGTTTGCAATTAAATTCCCTACAGATGTGTATGAATATAATGTACAAAAGCCTGGAGTGCCTCCCCGCAGAAAAGCCTAAAGTTACCTGTGAACGAGCACCAATTTGTACACTGCAACCTAATGTGTATACTCGTTCAATTTGATAACATCAAATTTCGCGTTACGTCTTTCATTTTGGTATCAAATTGTTCGCAATAAAAAGGCGCGTATTTTAAAACTAGTCCCATAATAATAGAGCAATAACTGGAATTTTAACAAATATTTTAATTCTGGAAGCTCATCATCACATTTATATCTTTCCAGTGTTCTGATATAAATTTTTGTGTTACATCTTTCATTTTGGTATCAAATTGTTCACTACGTAAAGGCGCGCATTTTAAAACTAGTCCCAAGATAATAGGACAATAAATAGAATTTTAACATATTTTAATATTTTGATCAAAAGCCTATTTATAATCTTTCAAGTGTTCGGACATCAAGTTTCATGTTATATCTTTCATTTTGGTATCAAATTGTGTGCAATCTAAAGGCGCTTATTTTGATACTATCCCGAGGTCAATTGGATAAAAAATGAATTTTATACAAATAATTTTTGTAGTGGACGTAAGTCCTGTCCAAAGTTAGGACTCTGAAGAAAAATAATGGACGCAAGTCCGGTCCAACGTTACCGATAGTGTTAAATTCCCTGCAGATGTATATGCATATAATGTCCAAAAGCCTAGCGAGACTCCCCCACAGCAAAGCCTAAAGTTTAAAAAGTTGCTCGTGAGCACACAAAATCAGTAAAATGTGTGTACTCATTTGTTTTCTCACCTTAATTCTCGTGCTATGTCATTTGTTTTGGTATCATTGTGTTTGCAATTAAATTCCCTGTAGATGTATATACATATAATGTCCAAAAGCCTGGCGAGACTCTCCGCAGCAAAGCCTAAATTTACCCGTGAACGAGCACCAATTTGCACTCTACAAACTAATGTGTGTACTTGTTCAGTTTGATAACATAAATTTTCATGTTACATCGCTCGTTTTGGTATCAAATTGTTCGCAATATAAAGGCGCGCATTTTAAAACTAGTCCCATAATATTAACACAATAAATAGAATTTTAACAAATATTTTAAAATTTTTAATTTTAGACCCAAAAGCATATTTATAATCTTTCAAGTGTTCTGACATAAGTTTCATGTTACATCTTTCATTTTGGTATCAAATTGTGCACATTCTAAAGGCGCTTATTTTGAAACTAACTAAACTAACTATTTGAAACTAAAGGGGAGCCGGTCGGCCAAGCGGACAGCACACTGGACTTGTGATCCTGTGGTCCTGGGTTCGATCCCAGGCGCCGGCGAGAAACAATGGGCAGAGTTTCTTTCACCCTATGCCCCTGTTACCTAGCAGTAAAATAGGTACCTGGGTGTTAGTCAGCTGTCATGGGCTGCTTCCAGGGGGTGGAGGCCTGGTCGAGGACCGGGCCGCGGGGACACTAAAAAGGCCCCGAAATCATCTCGAGATAACCTCAAGAAGATCCCGAGGTCAATCGGATAAAAAATGAATTTTATACAAATATTTATGTAGTGGACGCGAGTCCTGTCCACGGCTAGGACTTGAGAGAGAGAAAAAAATGGACATGATCGGTGTCCAAAGAGAGCGATAGTGTTAACAGAATTTTCCCCTACAAATCGATTCCACTCTATACTAAATCTGATTTCTTTGTGATCACTGTTCCCTAGCTTTCTCCCTATTTTGATGTCATTAATTTGTGTTTCCCTGTTGTCATTAATTTGTGTTTCCCTGTTAACACTAAATCTAAAATATTATTTCCCTCGTTGGTTCCTTAACGTGTTGTGTAAGGAAACAATCATCAATTATTTCTAGAAAATCTGCTTCATTATAACCCTGTTCTGTTAAATCAGTTTATTCCACTAACATAGTCACTCATGAAAAATACTGTTAGACCTAGATGCTCTAGATATTTCATCCCATAGATGCTTTGCTTCCATTCTGTGTAAGTTTGGAGGCCTATATATAACTTCTATTATAAGATTATTTACTTTTTTGTTTAATTCTAGCCATATAGGTTCTGTGTGGGGGCTCAATTTTGATTTCTTGAGGGATTTTGATCCCTCTTTGAGACCACATTTCAAATTTTCCCTACCATATATGGCTACTCCCCCTTCTCGTCTAATATATCTATCAGTGTGAAATAGTTTTCATCCATTTATTTGATATTCAGCTAATAGCTCTATTTTCTACATTCATTCACATTTCAGTAAGTGCCATAATATCCATTTTTGCTGTGCAGACAAGAGCATTTAAATCGTTTGTTTTTTAGACTCCTACTATTCGTGTAATATACCCCAAGTGTGTCGTTATTTTGAAGCCCTTTTCTTTCATTGATTATTTTGCCAATTTGTTTCCCCCACAAACACGTACTTTTATTACCTCCTTTCTACATGTCAATTCTCAAATGACTGTCTACTAAGTTTAAACCCAAACAAACCCCTCCAACCACAGGTTCCAACGAGTTTGCAACAGCAACAACTCCAGCCGTAGATAGAAGAACCCCATCTCAAGCATACATATCATTCCTTCCATAAGTGTTCCCAGTTATCGATGATATTGCATTTGATTTGCAATGTTTGTCCAGTTGGCAATTGACACTTGACAATTGAAGTGTCAAGTGCCTTCGACAACCATTCATTTCCAACTCCCTTTCTTGGAAGAATGCCACATGATTGGTATTCCTCACTTGCTCCTAACTAATTCTATGGGTGTCTTAAACCTCTGTATCAATGCCTCATTACTAACTCATTTAACATCATTTCCACCTGCACTGATACAAATAATGGGTTTGTTCCCATTTCCAGCCAAAATATCATTCATGTTGTTAACAATGTTACAATTCCAGCTCCCTTAACCCTTAGACTGCGCAATACATACATATATGATTTGACAATAATTTAACATAAGTTTTTAAAACTTGCACAAACACTCTCCAATAATTTTTTTTTTTTTTTTCATAATCGACTAAGCAAATGCTCCAACTTTGTCTAAATGATTACAGCGTAACTTGAAAAACGAGAGAATCAAAATTAATTCTAAAATTGAATATTAAAAACGTCAGATTTTCAATTCAGAATAAAAAATATGAACTATCACCAATTGTTCATTTAATGTTGTTCTCTCAGAATAGCATATCGTCTTTATTTTCATCAAATAAGAATATAGGTTTTCAGTATAGTTTACTGTAAAAAAAAAATCGTCAATAGGATATTTGAAATATGTGGCAAATTTAGACCAAAAAAATTTTTAATTTCAAATGTATAAAGTTTATGAAAAATCCATTCTGAAGGGATTGTAGAACAGACAGCTAAGCACACAATGTCAAAATAGTGAGAATTGGTCAAAAACTGGAATTTTAGAACCTACTCCAAAGTTGAAACTCTAGTTTCAGGGATAATTGAAGTTGATGTTATCAACAATGAATAAAGGTAGTTTTAATTCGTTAATTTAATTGTATCTTTTAATGAACATTGTTTAGCATTCGTACTCGAATTTGTGAAAGTTTAACCTATTCTACCTATCCTGCACAAAAGGTTCTATCCAAATACCTCACCTGGGAATCTCCCACAACCAAAATCCGCTTAGGTACTTGCTTTACTTTCTGAGCACTTTGAGGGACCCGTGCTTCGTTGCTCTTCGTTGCTTTCCCTTTTGAGCGAACTGCAGGCTCCCCACAGCATACGTCCTCCAAGATGACGAATAAGTTAGAAGTTCTTAGGATATCTGTAGGCAGCTTTTTCAAAGTCTTAAGACCTCTGTCCTTTATGACATTCCAAGACTAGGTCTTTTTATTACTGGTCTGCTCCTTTGTTTCTTCTCGACGTTGTTTCAGTTGTAGTACTTCCTACCATATGGAATCCAACTCTGTTCTCAGAGCTCCAACTAGATTCATCAGTTCCTTCACTACACCTTCCATTATTACTATGATAATATTACTACAATCAGAGCTTCAGCTAACATACCTTCTCACTGTGACTGTCTGCACCTGTCCTAATAGGATCTTATTTTCATTGTTCCATATATTATGCATTTATATTTTTGATCCTCTTTCTCTTTTGCACAGTAATGTTTATATTAATGATAGTGGCTAAATATAGTTATTTAAGAAGCCAGCACTAAAAGAGTGGTAGCTGCAGTATGTATGATTAAAATCTTAGTCATATTAGGCTTTTGACTTTAGATCCCTTGTAAAAGTCTGCCAAGGTTTTTACAATTTTTTTTTATTGCTTTTGTACATTGTTAATGTGCAGTGAATGTCACTTGTAGACTAATCTCATTTTTGTGCTGCAGATAAAGTATCCTAAATCCATCACCATGCAAAACGACGCTGGAGAATACGTGGATCTGTACGTGCCACGCAAATGTTCAGCATCTAACCGCATCATCTATGCCAAGGACCATGCCTCCATCCAAATAAACTTAGCTGAGGTATGTTTTTTTTTTAGTAAATTTGTGTTTTATGTAAGATTGATTTTCATTATAGTATTTTGAGATGATACATGAATTTATTTCAAGACCAGAATTCTTTCTGGTCTTGAAAGAGTTCACCAAAAATGACATGGTCCATGTAGAGGTATTGTAGGTCCATGTAGATAGGCATGATTATTCTCATAATCACAAATCTTTTAATTGATCATTACTTTTATATACAGTGGTACCTTCGTTTTCATAGTTAATCCGTTCCCAAATATACAGTGGTACCCTTGTTTTTGTAGTTAATCCGTTCCCAGAGATGGTTTGAAAACTGAAACTACAAATACCGAAACTAATTTTTCCATTAGAAATAATGTAAATGGAATCAATCCGTTCCACATCCCCAGAAATATTAACTAACAAATAAATTTTATACAAAATAATACTCTTAGCATATTAAATTAATCGAGTGTTGAGTGGTACAGTGGAGTGGACAGCACTTCAGATTCGTAGTACTGTACTGAGATTCTGGGTTTGATCCCCGGTGAAGGTGGAGACAAATGGGCAAAAAGTTTTTCACCCTGATGCCCCTGTTACCTAGCAGTAAATAGATACCTGGGGTTAGACAGCTGCTACGGGCTGCTTCCTAGGGGGGGGGGTGTAACAAAAAGGAGGCCTGGTAGAGGATTGGGCCGTGGGGACGCTTAGCCTTGAAATCATCTCGAGATAACCTAAAGATAGGTACCTGGGTGGGGGGGAGAAGAGGTGTTTGTGTTTGGAAGGGGAGTCCCCCTTCCATTATAACATCAGGCAGTGATGACATTTGTGGGGTACTCTTATGTTTTGCAGGCATACCACTAGGACCTAGTTGTGGCTCATTGCCTGCTTGTCTTGCTAAGAATCTGTTGGACATTTGTTTTTCCCTACATTTTAACACTTGTCTGTAGTGAGACATCACATTCTCACTATATCTTGTTTTAACTCTATCGTCATCCTCACAACTATTTTCTTAGGTTGAACATTACCACTGACTTCTTGGAACCCGAGGCGTGATATATAATAAAACTTTTATGTTCAGAAACCAAAAAAGCACAAAACAATGAAATTCTTCACAAAGAATCAAAGTGCGATCATCACTAGGTGGGAGACACTGGTTAATTAAAGCGCCACACTTCCGGTGGACCTGTTCGTGTGTAAACAAACTACGTCCCCGAGGCAAACCACGACGACTGAATCTAGAAATTTACTATGAGAACTGAGTTTCCACTATATATATATTTTTATTACAGTATTAGGCAAGTTTTTTAGGGATGCTGTAGTTGTGGAAATTCATTGTTTAATTTGTGGTGTCTTATGCTATATCTGGAGAAATGTTCATCAGTGATATATGGTGAATGTATGAAAGGTTGTTATTGTTATTTATTGTGAAGATGCTTGTGGCAGATTTAACACTTTCGAGCACCTGGCGAATGAAAAAAAAAACTTGCCCCTTGTACGTGCGGCGTTTCGGGCGATTGAGCAGCAACACTGAAAAGTGTATATTCTTTTTTACTGTCCTAACCTTAATTTTCGATGCACATATATCATTTTTGTAGCAATGTGTTTGCAATGGAATGTTCTAGAAAAACATGTTTAAAATATCACCAAAGCATGAGTTAGACCAGCACCAAATAAAGAACTACGTCGATCACTAGTCGTGAGCACCAAACAGCAATAAATTGTTTCTACTCTTTTCAGGGTTGTCAACTCCACACTTGTCCTACAGCATTAAATTTGGTATCACTGATCGCAATAAAATTCCCTACGAGTACATATGCATATAAATGTAGAATCATGATCGCGGCCCACCCGCAAGAGTGTGGGAAGTGGCCGAAGTGTTACCTGTTACCGCACACCCGATGGCACATCGGTGAAACCCCTGTTGAAAAGTGTATACTCTTTTTCACTCTTCTGACCTTAATTTTCAATGTATGTATTTCATTTTTGTAAGAATGTGTTCGCAATAAAATGTTCTAGAAGGACATACGTATAAAATGTCACCAAAGCATGAGTTATACCAGCACTTAATAACTACATCGATCACTAGCCGTGGGCGCCAAACAGCAACGAAATGTTTCTGCTCTTCTCAGGGTTGTCAACTCCACACTCGTGACAGTGTTAAATTTGGTATCGCTGAGATCGCAATAAAATTCCCTACGTGGACACATGCATATAAATGTAGAATCAATGTCGCAGCCCACCCGCAAGAGTGGGAAGTGGCTGAAGTGTTACCTGTGACGACACATCGGCGAAACCCCTATTGAAAAATGTATACTCTTTTCACTGTTCTGACATTAATTTTCGATGTATGTATTTAATTTTTGTAGCAATGTGTTCGCAATAGAATGTTCTAGAAGAACATCAAGTATAAAATGTCACACAAGGATGCGTTAGACCGGCACCAAATAAAAAACTACATCAATTACACTCATCGTGTCAACAATACAATGGTCTTACCACGATGATGCAATGCCATGCCGTTCTCCCAAATAGGCTATTAGGGAAAACAAAAATTTCATGGTGAACATTTTTAACACTTTCGCTAATTGGTGACAACAGTTTCGTCACCAATATTCCTACTTAATACGCTGGTGTGCGGCGCTCGGGAGTCACGAGAAAAAATATTTGTATAAAATCCATTTATTATCCGATCAACTTGGGAATACAGGCATACCTCAGTTTAAGAGTTTAATTGGTTCCTGGAGATGCCTCGTATTCCGAAAACTCGCATTCCGAAGCTAATTTCCCCATAAGAAATAAAGGGAAATGAATTAATCCGTTCCTGACTACCCCAAAAACCCCACATCAAACTAAATTTTTATACCTAATTCATCTAAATAAACCTACAAAACTATGTTCAAGTTATTACTTACCTTGCTGTTGATTGCTGTAGGCGTATGGAAGATGGTGAGGAGGTGGGAGGAAGAGAGGAGTTACTGTTTGGAAGGGGAGTCCCCTTCCATTATCACATCAGGCAGTGAGGACTTCACTGGTATGCACACACTGGCACATTTTGCCTGCATACCACTAGGACTTGCTTGTTTTACTAAGAATTTATCTAATGACACTTGTTTTTCCCTACATTTTAACACTTGTCTGTAGTAAGACATCACATTATCATTTAAAAGGTCAATGCAACGGCCTGCTACAGCTTTATCTGGGTGAGTTTTTTCAACAAAACTTTGCAGTTCTTCCCATACTTCACACATTTTCTTAATCAAGAAGGGACATCCTCTACTGCCTCTACTCACAGCTATTTTCTTAGGTTGAACCTGACCAATGGCTTTCTTGAGACCCATGGCAAGATATATAATGACAACTTTTATGCTCAAATGGCCAAAAAAACAATAAAAAACTGTAAATCCTTGTGAAGAATTCAGGTGGGATAGTCACTGGACACGAGACACTGGTAAACTGAGGCGCGATCGCCATGCCACCACGCGCCAGTCGGCTTGTACACGTATCAACAAACTCGCGTCCCGAGGTAACCCTCGCCTTCCGAGACATATTTTTGGAGTAAATCCTGCTCGTCTTCCGAAAAACTCGCATACAGGGACACTCGCATTCCGAGGTACCACTGTAGTTTACAAATGTTTGCCATGAAATTTACGTTTTCTCTAATAGCCGAACAGCTTATTAAAGAGAACGTTGTGGCAGTGAATCATCGTGGTAAAACAATTGTATTTTTGACACGACGAGTATAATCGACGTAGTTTTTATATATGTTGCCAGTCGAACGCATCCTTATGTGACCTTTAATACTTATGTTCTTATAGAACATTCTATTGCGAACACATTGGTACAAAAATGAAATGCATACATCGACAATTAATGTCAGGACAGTGAATTGAATATACACTTTTCAAAGCGAGTTTCGCCGATATGCCGCCGCGGGTAACACTTCGGCCACTTCCCACACTGTTTTGGGTGGGCTACAACATTGAATCTATATTTATATGCATATGTCCGTGTAGAGAATTTTATTGCGATTCCAATGATACCACAATTAGCGATGTAGGACAACTGTAGGCTTCGCAACCATTAAGAGAGTGGAAACATTTTGTTGCTGTTTGGCGCTCTCGGCGAGTGATCTGAATAGTTTTTTATTTGGTGTTGATAGTTCTTATGCTTTGGCGGCATTTTATAGGGATGTTCTTATAGACAATCTTATTGCGAACACAGTGATATCAAATTTAAATACGTGCACCTTCAATTATTGTCAGGACAGTCAAAAGAGTGTACACTTTTTTGGTCTTATCGCGTAGGCGCGCGAACCGCCGAAAGCATCTAGGGTATGCTTTTTTTCTGAACGTGGAGAGCGCGAAAGTGTTAAACTATCCCCAAGTCGATCGGATAAAAAATGGATTTTATAGAAATATTTTTTCTTGTGACTCGTGAGTGAATCCGTTAGGCAGACTCGAGAGAAAAATCAGTAATTCTGTAGTGGCCCAGGTGATCAACAAATGGTTGAATGTTCACAGCTCAAGAGCAAAGCTTAAGAAGATATTAAGGGGCCCACCATTAAAGGAGTTTCATTTCATTCATCACTAAATTCAATATTTTTTTGAAATGCACAGAAATACTTATTCAGCACTGGTGGTATACAAATTGTACTCTCTCAATTTTCAGCTTTAAGGGCAAGTATCAAAGCATTAGACTGTATGGATATATGAAGACACTAGGTATAATAGCTGAGGGGTAGGATGGGCCCTAATTGCATCTCATTACACATAGGCACAGGAAAGCATGTGTAACCACCCTTCCTCTTGTTGACAAAATCTGCCTGTAATCACAGGAAAGCATGTGTAACCACCCTTCCTCTTGTTGACAAAATCTGCCTGTAATCATTACATTGATTGTGCTTCTTGCATTCCCTGAACTTATCACCTGTGTACTCATTACATCACCTAGTAATAATCTTGCCCTCTGTTCTTAACCAAGCACACATTAGTGCTATATGGATAACTTGGTTAATGGTAAAGTGGCTTTTTTAAAACTATATAGTGTATAGGTATGTGTATTATTACACTACCCTGTTTGTATTCCTATGACTTACTCTAATGGTTGTTATATTCTAACCAGGTTGATGAATCTACTGGCCGTATGACTGGACAGTACAAGACTTATGCCATTTGTGGAGATATCAGAAAAATGGTTTGTATAATTACATTTTGTTTTCCTAAACATATCAATTTCTAGGGGTGCCCCTTTGGCTCCCCAGAGCTATCCAGTTTGATATGGATATATTACTTTGGCATCAGTCAGTGTGAATGGAGTTCTAGGCCTCCCGAGGATGACGAGCCATAACCTGACCCCCTCAAAGAGGCGCGAGGAGCAATGGCTTGTAGAAACCCCCATGTAGTTGGAGGCATTCTGTCTGCCATCGACCGGGTCGGGCACCCAGAAAGGTAAGCGCCCCACAACAAACCCATATTCTGATTAAGAAATTACTACTGAAAGCCAAACTTGTGGACAGAACTTCCCAAACGAAAACGAGCAAATGAGCATGACGTCACCACGTCGCCGTGCCCCTTGTCTGCGCAGCGTTCCCCTCCCTGGGAAGGGAAAGGGGGAGCCGGTGACCCTCATGCCGGCTATCAACACCCGAGTTCTTTGGCTCACCACACCCGAGATGTGATTGGGAACGGTCGTGTAACTCTGGCTCCTAATTTCTTGTCCTCCAACTCTGTGCCACGTGATGTGGTGCCGAGTCTCTGGCGATGCGAGAGACAGGAGTAATTTCAACATTATTCGGACTGCATGCACCTAGGGTCACCTTCCCTAGGTGCCCTGTAAGGACTTGGGGCCACCTTCCACAAGTCTCCTTGGGATCTACCTTTGCTTGGTCTTTCCCTGCTCAGTGATTGGGCGAACTTGGTAAGCTGGGGTGTTTATGCACCCTTGTTTGCCTTTGGGTAGGTAGGGGGTGCAGGATACTGTACAGCTAGTTTTCACCTTTCATAGTGGCATGCTCTGTTCTGCCTGGATAAGTTGTCCTCTTGCATGGTTTTTCTTTCGTTTTTTGTTCTCTGCCTGGTGGGGGGTTCTGTCCTTGGTTTTGGTAATCCCTCTATTGTTCTTGGTGGTCCCCGTGGGTGGACCTGTCCCGGGGGTTCAGCTTTTAGCAGTTTTCTTGTTAGACTGGGGCACCGGTTAGCAGTGCCCTGCCTGGGCTTCCCTTAGCATATTTCCCATCCCAAGTGCCCTGGGAAACCCCGCGGGGGCACTTGGGTCCGATGGATGTGTGCCCTGGGTCCCCTCTCACCTTGTGCGAGTTTGAAGATTGCTCCGTCCCCTTTCTCAGGGTGACATTCACCGCTTCTGCCTCAGTCATGCTGCCTGCTGGGTCAGTGACACCTTCGCCTTCGTGAAGTCTTGTGAGTTTTGTTCCTTGTTTGTGACTCTGTACACCCAGTCCATTGATACTGTTTGGGTGCAGACAGCTCAGGTATTGCAGCAACCTAACCCTAGCATGCAACACGCTAAGATGATTGCTGACCCGGAAGCCCCAAGGCTGCCGGTTATAGGGTTACCTTACCTTGA
This sequence comes from Procambarus clarkii, assembly GCF_040958095.1. Classification (NCBI taxonomy): domain Eukaryota; kingdom Metazoa; phylum Arthropoda; class Malacostraca; order Decapoda; family Cambaridae; genus Procambarus; species Procambarus clarkii. Next base: position 16,386,972 of record NC_091168.1, read on the forward strand.
TGTGTTTCCGGCGCTTAGCGTCCCCGCGGCCCGGTCGTCGACCAGGCCTCCTGGTTGCCGGACTGATCAACCAGGCTGTTGGACGTGGCTGCTCGCAGCCTGACGTATGAGTCACAGCCTGGTTGATCAGGTATCCTTTGGAGGTGCTTATCCAGTTCTCTCTTGAATACTGTGAGGGGTCGGCCAGTTATGCCCCTTATGTGTAGTGGAAGCGTGTTGAACAGTCTCGGGCCTCTGATGTTGAGAGTTCTCTCTGAGTACCTATTGCACCTCTGCTTTTCAACGGGGGTATTCTGCACATCCTGCCGTGTCTTCTGGTCTTCTGTGATGTTATTTCTGTGTGCAGGTTTGGGACCAGCCCCTCTAATATTTTCCACGTGCAAATTATTATGTACCTCTCCCGCTTGCGCTCAAGGGAGTACAGTTTTAGGCTCTTTAGTCGGTCTCAATAGTTTAGATGTTTTACTGAGTGGATTCTAGCAGTAAAGGATCTCTGCACGTTCTCCAGGTCAGCAATTTCTCCAGCTTTGAAAGGGGCTGTCATTGTGCAGCAGTACTCCACTCTAGAGAGCACAAGCGTTTTGAAAAGTATCATCGGTATAGCATCTCTAGTGTGAAAAGTTCTTGTTATCCAACCTGTCATTTTTCTTGCAGTTGTGTCGGCTACTTTATTGTGTTCTTTAAAGGTAAGGTCTTCCGACATGAGTACACCCAGATCCTTTACATTGCCTTTTCGTTCTATGTTATGATTTGCCTGAGTTTTGTACGTGGTTTCCGTTAGCGACCCGGACTTGGGGGTGTTGGTCGCTACGACCTTGGTTCAGTCCTTACCCTGCTGTGGTTCGTTCTGGTCCTCCTCCTCCCTGCTTTTACAGCTGCCCTGGCTTTTTCTTGAGGCCAGGGCTTTGGGGGACGGCTCGGCCTTGGTTTCTGCTGTGGAGGGTCCCGGGGCAAGGGGGCTGACTTGGGGCCCGTTGGACCCCGTTGGGTTTTAGTGTCCTCTGAGCGGGGTTTACTGTTACAGGGGGGTGGGGGTTTTCTTTTCCCCTGCCTCGTATGAGCTGGATTTGATGTCAGCCCCTCCCCGAGTTTGGTACGGAACTGTCCCTTCCCGTTTCCCCCCTCATGAGGTGCAGGACGCCATTGCGGCTTACCTTCTGCGCAACCCTGATTATGCCTCCATAATGGATTTTTTTTTTTTTTTTTCAGGTTTGGATCTTAGTTTCCTCACTGGGTTTGTTATGAAGTTCCGGAGTTGTCCTGGCTCCCGCACTGCCTTGTTTTGTCGTTGAAGGCTTGGCATAAGGTCTGTCGGTCCTGCACGCTGGAGTGGGGTGAGGCTGGGACAGTAGTCCAGGTTTGTCTGGGGGCAAATTTGAGCACCTCAATGAGTGCTTGTTTGCCCCTTCCCTTCCCCCCGGGATGTTGGCATGATGCAGCTTCACGTGAAGGTTCCCTCCCTTTCAGTTGCACTGGTTGCCAAGGACTTGCGTGCTCGTGGCCTGTTAGCGTCGGTCTTGCAGTTCTTTTCCCTCCTTGAGCTGTCCTTACAGAGGATGTAGAGGTGCTTGAGGCCGTTCTTGGGTCCAGTGCTTTGGTCTCGACAGCGCATGTCATCTGTTCTCTTGAAGCTGTTTGCCCCGATCCTGTGGGATGAGGTGCTTCTCATCTCGCGTGTTGGCAGGCTGTGTTCACTACCTCCATGGAATCTGCCTGGGCTCTGGCTCTTAGGTTTTTCTCTCTTTTTTGCCCCCTTCCTATTTGCAGTCTGTGGTTGGGCAAGGGGGTCATGCCAGGGCTCTGGGTTCCTTCCATTGGGTAGGCAGATGGTGCTAGGTTCAGTTGGCCCCTCCTTCGGACCCGCCTCTGTCTGGTCGGCACGGTGCTAGCTCTGCTCGTCGGTAGGGTCCTCGTCAGGAACGTCAGCCCTTTTGTGGTTCGTCCCATTGACGGGGGGGGGGGGGGACTCGCGCTGTCTGCTCATGTCTGGTCTCACGATTTGTGGTTTTTTTGGGTTGTTTCCGACGACCTGCGGTGGCGTAGGGTGGCTCCATCCCTTTCAGGGTGGGGGGTGGGGGGTTTGAGTCTGGCGGGGCAAGCCTCTTCTCCTGCGCTTTGTCGAGTCATCTCGAAGTACTCGCCTATTTGTGCTTGTAGGGGTTGAGCTCTTTGGTGCCGGGTGCTCCTGCGTGTGGTCGAAACAACAACGTCCCCCAGGTGGGTTTCCCCATCTGTTTCCAGTCCCGAAACGGAACTGTACGGACCTGCGGTTCATTCTGGACTTGTCCCGTCGTTTTGCACGTCCTTACGGATGACTACCCTGTCCCAGGTCCGGCTTCTTTTGGAGGCGGACACTTGGATGGTGTTCCTGGACCTCCGAGACGCTTATTGGCACGTCCTGAATCATCTGAGATTAAGGGACTGGCTCTGTTTTGTTGTGGGGCGTTGGGGTTACCGTTTTCGTCGCCTTCCATTTTGCTTCGACCTGGCACCTCGCGTGTTTACATTCCTTACCCAGGTCATGGTGCCTCATCGCCCCTTCTGTGTCTTTTAGGGTTTCGGGTCTTAGCCTACCTTGACGATTGGCTAGTGTGGTCTCCCAGCCAGTCCGCGTGTCTGCTTGCCAGGGATTTGGTTCTTTTAAAGCTCTTCGCGTTCCTGGTGAACTCGAAGTTCCATCTGGTTCCCTCTCGGGTTCGGCTTTGGCTGGGTCTTGTGTCGGGCTCTTGGACCACTTCCTTGTCTCTTCCTCGAGTCTCTGCTTCGGCTGCAGTCCCGCCATTCTATTTCTGGGGGGCTCCCAGGTCACCCGGCAGTTACTTGATGGTTTGTGTAGGAGCCTGAACTTTGCCGTGATGGTCTAACCGCCAGGTTGGGTTTGGCTTCGTCAACTGTTCTGGTTTCTTTGGGACGTCCCTTCCACCTCTCGCGATCACTGGGGTCGTCCTCCAGGGGTCTTACGTCGCCGACGTCCTCTTCGGGTCTCTCGGGGTTCAGTGCCTAGGTTCCTCTCCGAGCTCTCGCTCGATGTGTTCACGGACGTGTCGTCTCTTGGTTGGAGCTTTGTGATCAGTGCTCACCAGAGCAGCCAGGGGCGGTGGGAACAGTCCTTCTGCTGGGCACACATCACGGTGCAGGAGTTCGTGGCAATGTGGATGTTGCTTCGGAGGGTGTCCAACATCCTGGCAGACGGCCTGCCGTGGTTCCTTCCCCTGCCCACAGAATGGCCGGTCAACATCGACTCATTCGGTTGGCTCCACCAGACATGAGGGTTCCTGGAGGTGGACTTTTTCGCTTCGGTGTGGTCGAGGCATTATCCAATATATATGACGCTCTTCCCCAACTGTGGGGCCGTCGGGGTCGATGCCTTTAGGCAGAACTTGTCGAGGTGGGGTTACCTGTACCTCTTTTCCCCCCGCTTCTGCTATTGCTCCAGGTCCTAGCTCACTTGGAGACTTACCAAGGGATTGTAGTCCTCTTGGCTCCCTGGTTGCCTGCCCAGCCTTGGTTTCAAGCGCTGTTTGCTCGGTGTCTGAACCAGACTGTCTTCCCGCGGCTCTGCCTCTTTCAGCAAATCCATCCGGTCTGTTATGTGACTGATTCGATCTTCTTGGATCTTCGCGTTTGGAAGCTCACCATTTGTATAGCAAGCAGGTGGCTTCATTGGTGTCCCACCTGCGTGTTTTGTCTCGGCGGCAGTATGAAGTTTCCCGGCAGTCCTTCCATTATTTCTTGTCCCTTCGTAGGTGTACTTCTGTCTGTTAGTTGATGCTTGATTGGTTAGGCCAGGGGATGCATCATGTGTTGTGTCCGGTCGCTTCTCTCCACCGTTATCTGCTCGTCATGGCCTTGGTGGTCGGGGATGTGCTTTGGGTTGACCCGGTTTCCCTCCTTCCCTGTTACAGGGTTCGGGTCGCCCGCAAGGTTATTCGGTCCAGTCAGCCTGCTCTCTATCCACGTGCCCCACAACGTTCGTAAGTTTGCTGTGCTGTCTACCGTCTTCGGTAAAATGTCTTGGGCTGACATTCGGGCACAGGGTTTTTTGGAGTTCAAATTGGATCCTGGCCGCTCGCTACCTTGTTGTTGGGCCTGTGTCGCTTGACTGCAACCGCTGTGGGTCGGAGGTTGCAGCCAGTTATCTTGACTTCGTGTTGCGAAGTAAGTGCCGACCCCCTTCCGGTAGGTCACTCCTGTTATTGTCTTGGGTAAGTAGCTCTGGGGAGCCGAAGGGGCTTCCCCCAGAAAACCAGCGTTGAATGTAGTGAAACGCCATTTTTCTGGGTGAGACCCAGAGACTCCTCAGCAACCCTCCCTCCCTCCAGTTGGCATTTTTTCATGCATTTTTTACATCTAGCCTCAGAATTGGGGTGTGGATAGCGGGCACGAGGGTCTTGGGCTTCCCCTTTTCCCTCCCGGGGAGGGGGAAGCTGTGCATTGACGTGATGATTCACCGCTTCTCGTGCTCGTTTTTGTTTGGGGAGTTCTGTCCACTAGTTTGGCTTTCAGTAGCAATTTCTTAACCAGAATTGGGGCTTGTTTTGGAACGCTTACCTTTCTGGGTGCCTGACTTGGTTGATGGCAGACATAGAATGCTTCCAACCACACTTGGTTTCCATAGGCCAATTGCTTCTCGTGCCTCTGAGGAGGCCAGGTTCTGGCTTGTGGTCCCTGGTAAGCCTAGAATTTCATTCACATTGACTAATGCTAAAGTCTAATACAGTACAACCTTGATTCAATGAATCTCCGGTTAGTTCGCACACTTTTCAGCCTGGATTTACTCCCCTGGTTCGTCGAAGCGGGGGATGTTCAGATTTGCTTACGATGTCGAGACTGATGTCGAGTTCACAGACTGGCGGAAAACTTTCCCATTCTATCACAGATTACAATTAATAATGTGCTCATATGACAAGTTCGATCATACAAGTGGTCCACAAGCTTATGATGTTCGGACAGAGTTCACAGAGTGGTGGAAAACTCTCATTCTATCACAGGTTACAATTAATAATAATTTCATGACAAGTTGGATCGCACAAGTGGACCACACAACAAGTGAACCATATGAGCCAAACACCAGCCAGAATGGTCACACAAGTGAATGACTGAGTTTCAGTGATTTTCGTTCACTGATTTGTGGCACACGTGTCTTTGTAAATTAATTTAAAGGCTGAAGCGTAAATAAGTAGCAATAAAATAAGTATTTTTTATAGCTCTTATTATCGTAATAATGTTGCTAAACTAAATATATAACCCAAAAATATATAATTTGATGTAAATCGAATATTTGAGAGAAATTTGTTACTGGATCAAGACCAGCCTACTGTAGGGTGTACATATAGACCTATTCTGCATTCGTACAGTATGCACCCAGTGCCCTTAGCTTTGTCTGCGATTGACGTGCAGTATTTATCCGCCGGTGGAAGAATAATCGTGGAATTTACTATTTTTTGACTACAGCTGTATTGTTATACAACAAAATGTCTCGGGGGGCTTACTGATAGTGCCTTATTAATGCCAAAAATGAAGCAATATTTTGCAAGAACTAATAGCAGAAAATCAACCAGCACGAGAACAGCCGAACCCAGCACGAGCCTAGCTGTACCCAGCACTGGTACAACAGCAGCCAGCACCAGCTCAGAAGCAGCTGAAGCCACAGCAGCAGCGAGCCCCAGCAAAGCTGATGCCACAACCCGTTCTCGCAAATTCGTAAAGTCAATATTGACTTATTAACTACGTGCATAGGTGATATACTAAACATAATAGATACCCTTAAAAAGATTCATAGAAAACACCGACCTTACCTAACCTTGTTAGTATCTTAAGATAGGCATCTTATTGCTTCGTAATTACAATTATTACTTAACCTATACCTATTATAGGTTAGGTAATAATTGTAATTACGAAGCAATAAGATGCTTATCTTAACATACTAAGTAGGTTAGGTAAGGTCGGTGTTTTCTATGAATCTTTTTAAGGGTATCTATTATGTTAAGTATGTCACCTATGCACATATTTAATAAGTCAATATTGACTTATTAAATTTGCGAGAACGGGTTGGATGCCAACAGCTAAAAACATTGTGTGGCGTGAACAGTTAGAACAAGTGCTAAATTTGTGTGTACATAGTCTTAAAATTAAAGTTGCCGTAATTTTAGTGTACAGTAGTTTTCATAAACTATTGTAGTACTCAACATACAGCAGAACTACTTAATCAACACAGTGTTAAGGGTATATATAATACACTACAGTACGTATTTACTGTACAGCATTCACAACTTCATGAGACTTCAAGGTAGACATAACCTTTTAAGTATTATGCTTATACCTGGTTAATGGGGTTCTGGGAGTTCTTCTGCTCCCCCAAGCCCGGCCCGAGACCAAGTTTGACTTGAGTTTGGTCCACCAGTCTGTTGCTTGCATGGCCCATAGGCCCACATATCTACCACAGCCCGGTTGGTCCTTGGAGAAAATTATCGTTTTCTCTTGAAGATGTCCATGGTTGTTCTGGCAATATTTCTTGCCAGAATATTAATATTTCAATATCAATACAATATGTACAGGGTGTATGATGTAACCCCATATTTTGAAACCGTGTACTGTTTTAAAATACTTGTTTGGTACTTGCATGCTTCTCAATTTTTTAATTGAATTATTTAGGAACTATTGAAATTTTTGTTTGCATCTTGCATATGCTCCTTCATTATCAACCCATTACTTTAAGCAAACAGGTATGTTGCGCATTAGCTGTCACAAAATCACCCTAAGCCTAAACATGCCATCTCAGCCAATGTCATGGAGAAAATATCCAAGTTGTGTAATGTTTCATAGAGTCCTCTCCCCTCACTTAATGGTTCTTTGATGTGGTGAGGTGGGTTTTATGCACTGCCATCATATAAGTGGTGTTGCTCCTGCTCACCTCACCTGTCACCACCATTCATGGAGACCCATACATTTCCCTCATGTTCCTTCATCTTGTAGAGCCTACCCAGCCCCTGCAATACTTCCCGGGCTTGGGGCATAAAACTCCAAGAAACCAATCTAAAGAAATGCAAAGTGCCTGTAGCACAGGCACTCGGTATAGTGTGGCAGAAGAGCTTGGACACGGGGGAGGTACCAGATGTGCTTAAATCAGCAGACGTAGCTCCTCTACACGAGGAAAGGAGCAAAGCATTGGTTAAGAATTGCAAACCAGTTGCACTAATGCCCCACATAATAAAAGCATGACAGAGAGATTAGAAGTCAGCTCACCAGTTTCATGGAGACCAATGACGTCTTCACAACTCAGGCTTGCAAAGCATATCATGCTTTGACCACTAGTGGCTCCTCAGGAGGGTTCCATTCCCTCTCGCTGTCTTTTCTTGCAATGGTGGCTTGTTTGTAATATTCTCTTATCAATTCACATTGGCAACATGTCTCCTGTGTTGTTCCTTCTTTGCCGCATATAGGCCAACTTTATGAAATTTTGCTAGACCTTGGTGAAGCTTATTCTTCCCCCACTGTTTTCATGCTATTGCTCTGTTCACTGATAGGTCTGTGTCTGCTGACAATGTTGGCTACTCTTGTTTTCCTGATTAAATTTATTTTCCATACCTCTGAAGGGTAGCATCTTCATGGCAGAATTTTATATAATTTTGTATGGTCTTCGTCAGCTACTTTCTCTGTCGACATCAGTGCCCTTGTGGTTCTTGAGTCTTTTGTCCCTTTACCTGCTGTAATGGTCAAAATCCAATACTGGCTGCTTCTAATCTTTGACAACTATAAAAGTCAAATTTGTGTTCCCAGCAATATTGTAGTTACCTTGAATGAACTAGCAAATGCCACCCCTGAGGAGGCTTTTCATGCTTGTAACATTTCCTGGAAAGGGGATTCCTTATTTAGATTTCTTCGTGGTCATTCATTCTGCAATCTGACTGTTGGCAAGTTCATTGAGCTGACATTACAACCAATAAACTGTGTTCTTAAAAGTAACCTTTCTCCTTGGCCTTCTAACCATTGTAATGGGCAATTAGAAACTACTCTGGCTAGGTTGCATATTCAGTTCTCAGCTAAGTGTTGTCCTTTGGACTAGTCAAAATGCAGGAGACTGTGTTGTTGTTTATTCCTTTCTCAGGCATCTTGTGTGTTTTGGTCTTTTGTTATGTATGCACTGATTTGTAATTTGTCACAGCTGCATGTGGTTCTCTTTGCTAGGTACAGCTAGCATGACCTCTGCCTTTGGTTCGAGTTATCTTCCTTGAAAACATTTAGGTTTTCCTCTCCTCGAGGGGCTTCAGTCCCCCCCCCCTCCCCCGTCTCTTTCCTCCTCTTTCCATTGACTGGCACCTGTACTAGGAACCATTGATGCCATGCAAGATTTCAAGGACATCTATGGAATTAACTTCAGTAGGCCAAATAAAAATTTGATTTATTTTAGACATCGGTCGGCCGAGCGGACAGCACGCGGGACTTGTGATCCTGGGTTCAATCCCAGGCGCCGGCGAGAAACAATGGGCAGAGTTTCTTTCACCCTATGCCCCTGTTGCCTAGCAGTAAAATAGGTACCTGGGTGTTAGTCAGCTGTCACGGGCTGCTTCCTGGGGGTGGAGGCCTGGTCGAGGACCGGGCCGTGGGGACACCAAAAAAAAAAAAAAAAAAAAAAAAATCTCAAAGATAATCGGTATGCAGTGGTTTACAATGCGGGGAAAAAAAACACAGGAAATCACTCTAATTTGTGCACCCAATATCAACAGTACATTGCAACGGAACTAAAAACTTGCACTCCCATTACATCCAGACGTTACATCCAGAGGGTTTAACTCGGTACGAGTACTGTATAAGTACATTATCTCAAACATACCAGTTCTTATCTCATTATATAAACATACTCAGTTCATTATCTCAAACATACGAAGTTCAGGTCAAGCTAGCTTGACCTGAACTTCCTAGGTGTATCATTTCTTGGCATGGCTGACTCGATCAGATATTACCACTGAAAGCAATAGATTCCAGTGTATCCAGATTTTCTTGCTGTCAGTATGTTTTGTATGTTTCATTGTTTATTAATCTTCCTAAATTTTAATTTATAGGGCGAGTCTGATGATTGCCTTGCGCGTCTGGCGAAGAAGGATGGTATTCTTCCAAAGTGAGTACAAAATAGAGCCAACACATTGAAGTGTTGGACTAATGAGATTAAATGTTAAAAGATCAGTATGATTTATTACTAGAAAGTAACCTTGCATCTGGTACAAAGCTCATTGTTAATTAACTAATACTGGCAGTGAAGTGATGTTAACTCTGTGATGTTGCTTAGTGCAGAGGATAGTGGAGGAATGGCCGTCATATTGCCTGTTGCCTTTCTGCTTTTATCCACTTCATGTAAATGTAGTAGTAAGGGTGCCATGCTACCTGCTAGCTATCAATAAAATAATAATGCTCATATTTTTATTAAACCAGTAACATGTATATATGTACTGTACATGCACAATGATTCAATGGTTACTGCTTTTGTTTTTGAAACTTGATCCATGTGGACTATACGATCCAACACTTGAATATAATTTCCTTGAAATATTGTGAATAAGAAGATATTGTTGAAAACTTTTGATAATGTACACAAATGTTTATGAAAGTAAGATTACTAATGTTGTTTTTTCTCCACAGGAACTATTGATGAAAATAAATAGAAATACATAAGTTCATCTTTCACTATCCTTGTATAGTACTATTATTTTTATTGTTGATATTGGGCAACATTTTCTTTGTATTTTATGCTGCTACAGTCAGCTCTTTAAGCTGTGCATGAGAAACACACTGATTAAAACATAAATTTGTAAACTACAATTTGTTACTGGTATGCTGCTTTTTTGTTGTACTGTCAACAGCTTTAACTGAACAAATCCACACTTTTGATATCATTCGCCTTATGCGTTTTTGTTCTCGTATTGGCATCCTTGGTGATATTTAGCGCCCTCTGATTATTCCGCACATTTGATGGTGCTACATAGCCTTCCCGGTTTGGTGCCTTCTTTTGATAATTACTTACTTGAACAAATCCACAAGGGCCATGACGAAGTACAAGCGAAGAGGTAGAACGGCATATTGACAGAGCTCGAGTGCATGGGGGAATTGTGTGAAATCCTGGTTTGTCTCTCGGAGAGGCGTCCGATAAACAAATAAGAAAAAAATGAAAAAAAAAATTTGGAGATAAAACTAATTATTAAATATTTTTATTATATGCTTCCTATTTATGCTACGATGCCGAGACTTGGACCAGCTGAAACCCTTTTCATATACAACTAGTCAAAGTTTGAAATCGAACTAGTTTTCATTAATTGCTTGTTTGGCACTTATGCCCCCTTCAGCCAAATTGATGCTCTGTCCGCAGATCATTTTCTCAAATCATATACATTGATGGTTCATTACATCGCACCACGGGTGCCGCTAGAAGTGCAGTTGTGCTGACAATGGGCGATGGCTTAAAATATAAGTGGGGAAGTCCTTGTAAACAACTGGGCCTATACCCTTCACACTGAACTATTTGTTGGCCTCTGAATGCATGACCTGATGACTTAGCCAAAGAATCTGCCGAAATTTAATATAACCTTGGATTGTCAATAAGCAGTCTGAGGGCAATAGTACACCAAAAACTTAAACGAAATCTTGTACATCTGCGGCAAAGTGAAATCGACAACATTAATTCCATCTATACTTGAACAAATCCACAAGGGCCGTGACGAGGGTTCGAACCTATCATACAAGTGGAGCCACACGTCTATGGACCATTTGGTAAAAATCAGCAGACTTGTAGATGTTACTACTGCTCGGCTTGTACTTAAAAGTATCTCTGGGAATTCTCATTAACTGCTTATGTAGACCTGACCAAATGTAAACTGTCAACAAAATTATTTGCACATCCTCCGTCACTGATAGTGCAAAGATACGTGAATTCAGATAATTCTATAGCAAATGTTCTTGATGTGTAAATATTTTATTCAAAATGATCTGCTACGAGAAATCTTAGCCAAATGTCCCCAGATTGCTAAACTATTCAGATCGACTGAATGCCTAAATCTGTAACTAACTAGTTTAACTTAGTGATTGTAACCTATCCACCGCTGCCCACTGGTTGGGGGGGGGTGTTCAGGATAAACATCAATTGTGACACTAGCTCTCCACATGTCAGTGGCTTAATTTAGAAACTACTTGTGGTCAGTCTCGAGCTCATTGTTGATGTGACGATGTGCATTGAATTTTGTAATTAGCTCATTAAGATTGTAACTTGCTTAGCTAAATTGTGGGGTTCAGTCCCTGAGCCCATTATGTGCCTTTGTAACCGCCCACAAGATTAGTATGGGGGTGCAAATTAAATAAACTAAACAGCCTAAGCCAGGGAAACCCAAAATAGAAAACGGAACAATACGTCACTTTCGCGAGACTTCCATTTTCAATTACGTCCTTTTTTTTCAGCCTGTGTGCGCATACGAGAGAAAAACGACGTAATTTGTTAAGAGGACGGGTTGCGCCTGCGCACAATTAAATCTAAATAATTAACATTTCTAGTTACTAATAATTACCCACTTACATATGTGTCTTAACATTACATGTATAAATGATGAAACAAGCTACATGTATACATATAAATATTGAAAGAGTGCATGATGAAGGGAAGGGAGCCATCAGAGGAAAGTGCCAAGCCATTACGACTAAAGCACTGGGAAGGATTAGGGATGGGACGGAGGGGGAAGAATATATACTTATATCGAGTATAAGAAATATTGCCGGAACAACCGTGGAGATTTTCAAGAGAAAACTAGATAGTTTTCTTCGAGAAGTGCCAGACCAACTGGGCTTGCTTGCTTGCTTGCTTGCTTTTTTTTTTTTTTTTTTTTTTTACTACACGAGGTACATCTGCATTAGTGCAGCTGCAGTAGACTATATGGAGTACAGTGTGTCAAAAAAAAGCTAACTAGGTGATGCTAAAAAATCCCCATCACACAGGATGGTTAGTCATACAGAGGCATGTGATAGGCAGACTGGATGTATTTTGAGGATATCAACACAAGTGAATAAGGCAGCAGTGGTAATAAAAGTCCCCCAAATGTCCCGCTTTCCCTTCCTGATCTTAAGCACCTCCTGGACTCCTTGCCAGAGCCAGTGCTCCTGTTGGGTGATTTCAACTGTCGATACACCCTCTGGGGTGATGTTCTGACAAACACCCGAGGCCGTCTTCTCGAACCGTTCGTCCTCTCGTCTTCCCTGTCTCTTCTAAATTCTGGTGAGCCCACCCATGTAGACTTGAACTCGCACTCTTTCCTATCTTGATCTGTCTCTCTGCTCGTCGTCCCTTTACTTAGATCTCATATGGCGGGTTCTTAATGACCTCCATAACAGTGACCATTTTTCCATCCTTATTTCCTCTTTCTCTTTTCACCCTCCCCTCACCTTCCCTAGGTGTTCCCTAGGTGGCAGTTTGCTAAAGCTGACTGGAACCTATTCACCCTCCGTGCTACTCTCACTGACCTCACTGACTAAAAACAAGAACAAACAACAAAGTACAGTTCATAAATGGCCTCCTCACTGAGTCAAATGCAGTATTTGGAGCTTTCACAGACACCCATGCAGGGGAATTCTTGGACAGTGAGATCTGGATTCCAGGATATAACCTATACAGGTGTGATAGGAAAATGCAACCCGTTCTCTCACTTTCGTATAGTCAATATTGACTTATTAAATACGTGCATATGTGACATACTAAACATACTAGTTTACCTTGAAAAGCTTCATAGTAATGATAGACTGGAAAAAATGCAAAATGAAGCACTCAGAATTGTACTTGGCTGTCCTATAATTACCAAAGTTCTCAACATGCGGAAAGAATTAAATATACTTAGCATTAGAGATAGAATATTTGAAATTAATCTTATGATGGGACTAAAGCTTCTGCGTGATAACAAAAACAACATTGTGTCAGTTGCACTGTTAGAACACATACGAAATGGAACTAGCGAGTCTAAATGGATTCAAAGAGCAGCCACTCATATTAAAATGATGGGACTGCACGATGTATATACAGATGAAAGAGTACAGCACTTCCTTCCACCCTGGCAGATAGTACCTTTTGACATCCTGACCCCTGCATACCCCACCAAGAAACTAATCACAAAACCCTCATGCTCAGCTTGCTGCTAAATTAAGCACAATATACAAGCTGAAAACAACATAGCACAGACCATATGCACTGACGGATCACTCAATACAGCTACAGGGAGGGCAGGAAGTGCTGTTATTGCTCATCAGCCCGATGGTAGCACAATTCAAAGGAATATAAGAATTAGTAACTGGGCATCCACAATGCAAGCAGAGTTGGTAGCACTCGAAATTATTGACAACACTGAAGTAGACAGCTTAATTATTTCCGACTCCCTTCCCTCACTACGAGCAATAAACAGTTTGCAATAAAAGTAATAACGCGCTTGTCTTGGAAGCTAGACGTAGATATATAAGAATACTTAGCAAGAGGGTAAATATAGAAATGTTGTGGATTCCTTCTCACATTGGCATGCAGGAACATGACAAAGTTGACGCCCTTGCTAAGGCTGCAGTAAATAAAGACAGTATTGAACGGAATCTTGAGTTATCAAATATGTCCCTTAAAAGTGTCATTAGACGAGAACTCCTGGATGGATTTGAAGAAAGTAGAACAGTGCAAACTGGAACTAGCAGGTTCATTGTTCATCACAATGAAATATGTGAAGTAAAACATGTGTATGGGGCAAGTAACAAAGTCAGTAGACTAACAGATGTTGTCACAGCTCGTATAAGACTTGGCTACAAGTATCTCTGGCAGTTGGGCTTGTATAGGGATCAAGATGAAGTAAAGTGTAAAGTGTGTGGACAAAGACAGGGACACACACTCGAACACTATATCTTGGATTGTAGTAAAATTGAGCCATTTAGAGATAAATCTAAGCTCACTCTGTATGATATGGCAATCTATCTTATTACCATGGATAAACTACCTGAAATCCTTGCACTGTATCCACGTTTCACTTCCAGTAGATAAACGACATATGAGATTCAGAAACAAGTAGTGTATTGTGAGGACTAATAATAAATAGAAGCTCCCCCATGACTGTAATATCCCCATTGGTCAAACTATTATGTATTAGCGATAAGACCTACCATTAATGTATGATGACTTACTGTAAATATATAGCTCTTGAAATAGCACTTTCTCTGTAACTAGCTGACATTGTAACTATAAGGTATGAAGGATAGATGAAATTGTTTATATAATAATCTAAGATGAGGTCTGATAAAGACCTTTTGTGCCCTCTGTAATGCTTTTTGCGCTACCGCTCACAGGATGAGTATGGGGTGCACAATAAACTAGCCGCCTTCAGCGGCAACAAATCAAATCCTATTTTCACTCTTCTCTCGCCCTGTCTAAACTCGACTATGGTTGCCCTGCATATTCTTCTGCTTCTCCTTCTACCCTTCGTCGTCTTGATCCTTTGCACAATACTGGGTTGCGCCTCAGCTCCGGTGTCTTTCGTTCAACTCCGACCCTCAGCTTGTACGCTGACACTGGCTTCCTATCTCTCCAGGACCGCCGTGATCGCTACTGTCTTCGCAATCTTGCACGATCCTTACAGCATCCTCACTCTCGCCTCTGTCGTACTTTGACTTTTGCCTCTCCTGTAGTTCCTGTTCCTCTTCACCACTTTCCTCTTTCTGTCCGTTTGTCTCATTTACAAGATTAGCTTTCGGTTCGTATTACCAATGTTTCTCCTCGTATTGTTCCATCCTTGCCCCCGTGGAGGGTCCCCCTTCCCAAATTTTGTACTTCCCTGACCCGCATCACTAAAGCTTTACCCCTCCTACAGTTCTGAAACGCCTTTTCATTGAGCACTTTTCTTCACACTCCGTTTCCATTTTTCACCGATGGGTCTAAGTACGCTGACGGTGTGAGCTACTCTGTTATTTTTCCTGACCACACATATGTGTCGCCTTCCTCCGGAGGCTAGGAAGGCATTTTCTCTATGCTCTCCGTCCCCTGCTTTCTCGTTGTCAATCCTCCTTTGTGGTGGTAGTTGACTCTCGTAGTGCCCTCATGGCTTTGGGGTCCTTTAATCCGATCCATCCAGTGGTCCTCGAGATTCAACATTGGCTGTTTCTTATCTCCAGTAGATTTAAGTCGGTAGAGTTTTGCTGGGTTCCCAGCCATGTTGGTGTCTTTTTAAATGAGCGTGCGGATGCTGCCGCTAAGGAAGCTATCCACACTTGTCCCATCTCACGTAAAGGTATTCCTTATTCCGACTTTTACCCAGTTATTCATTCCTCCATCCTTGCCCGTTGGCAGGGTTGTTGGTCTTCTGTTACTGGTAAGAAACTGCGTACTCTTAAGGGTAGTGTGTCCTCATGGCCGTCCTCCTACCACCGTAACCGGCGATGGGAAACGGCCCTGGCTAGATTACGTATTGGCCATACACGTTTAACTCACGGTCACTTAATGGAGCGCCGCCCTGCTCCTTATTGTCCAAATTGCATTGTTCCTCTTACGGTCGTGCACATTCTTGTTGAATGTCCTGACTTCCAGGACGAGCGTGTCTTGCTTTCCGACCGTCCCTCGTGGTCAATTGTCCCTCGATAGAATTCTTGGTGAATCGGATGCTTTTTATCTCGTTCGCCTTATGTGTTTCTGTTCTCGTATTGGCATCCTTGATGATATTTAGCGCCCTCTGATTACTCCGCACATTTGGTGGTGCTACACCGGCTTCCCGGTTTGGTGCCTTCCTTTGATAATTACTTACTTACAACTCACACTCTCCTCTCCTCACTAAGAAAGTAACTACCAAAAGATTAAACAACACCTGACTCACAAGTGGCTTACTTAAAGCAATTAACAAGAAACACGAATATGAAAAAAAACATAGGATTGGCCTAGTTACAAAAGAAGAAGTTAAGAGATTCTCATCAATGCTTATCAATATAATACGAAGAGCCAAAGTTTCCTTTTATGTGAATAGATTTAAAGAAGCAAAAAAATATATATGAAAAGTACATGGAAAACCATCTCTAACATCATAGGATCTTAACAACAATCATATAACAAGCAGATAAAACTCTCCAAAGATGGCTACACACTTGCAACAGACATAGATATTGCAACTGAATTCAATTGCCTCTTTTCATCAATTGGTGCTAACCTTGACAGAAACCCTCCAGAGACCCAGACACATGTTATTGCATATCTCACCGCCGCCGCTCTCCTAATTCTCTACTCCTTTTACCAGTCAGCATGACCGACATTATATCTATAATTCAATCACTTAAAACCAAAGCTGGAAACATTAATGAAATACCATATATATATATAGTATATAAGAGTGCTGCCCCTGCTCTTGCACTACCCATAGCTCTGCTATTCAAAAAATCTCTAGAGTGCCACACTCTTCCTGATATCCTTAAAAAAGCAAGAGTGATGCCAGTTCATAAAGGAGGCGAGACAGCTGACAAACAATTATAGACCTAATAGCAAATCTCCTTGTACTTTCAACAATATATTTTTTTTTTTTTTTACATTTTACAAACGGCTCAATTCCTACTTTGTAAAACTCAACATATTAAGTCCCTGCCAGTTTGGCTTCCGTTCCCAAAGAGTCCCAATGATTCCATAATTAGTCTGCTTAATATAATCTACTCAGCCCTTGACAAAAATAAGTTTCCAATTGGCTTCTTCATTGACCTGAGAAAGGCATTTGATACTATAAATCATAACTATCTCTTACTTGAACATCACCACTATGGTATCCGGGGCCTTGCTCTGGACTATATTCGTTCCTCTCTCAGTGACAGACACCAATATGTAACCATCAATAGTATAACCTCCCTCACTCTACCATTAACAGTAGGGGAGCCACAGAGAGGAAAAAGCCTCTCCTGTTTTCAGTCCTACATTGTGGCTTGTTGAGCTTAAACCGTTGCTCCTTGTTCGTGTTACATCTGACCTTTTGAAGAAAATTTCCGGATCAATATCCTCCAAGTTGTTCAGTATTTTAAAGGTTTCGATGAGATCCGCCCTGTCATGCCTGGTTTGCAGTGTTGTTAGCCCTGTGGCCCTCAACCGTTCCTGATACGAGAGATGACTTGCTCTGGGATGATTTTTGTTGCCCGGTGTTTCACCTTCTCCAGAGCAGCTATGTCTTTCTAAAGATGAGGTCTCCAGGCCTGATTGCAAAAATCCAGGCGGGGACGCACCAGAGACATACAATTGAACGACTACCTTCTCTTCCTTAAAGGTAAAGGTATGCTTGATTATTCCCAGGGTTTGGTTAGCTTTTTATACTGACGCTCCCACTTGTTGTGCAACCTTTAGTGAATGATGGATTCTGATTCCAAGGTCCTTTTCTTCATCTATCTGTTGTAAGGTAGTGCTGTCAATTTAGTAGTTATGACGTGGATTGTTATGCCCCACATGCAAGGTGTTGCATTCATTGACATTAAAAAGCATTTGTCAGTCATCTGACCATTTGTGGAGTTCATGTAGATCTCTTTGTAAGGTCTCAATATCACTTTCACTTCCCACTTTACCATAGATCTTAGTGTCATCTGCAAATTTGATGATGTGGTTTGTAATATTCTCATCTATGTCATTGAGGTATATGACAAAATGGGTTGGCCCCAAAATGGACCCCTGTGGCACCCTACTTAGCACATTTCCCCAGTCAGATTCATTCCCATTTAGCACGACCCTTTGTTTTCTGTTTTAACCATTGTTTTATCCATTCCAGTATTCTCCCATTTATTCCATGTGCCTGTAATTTCCTTGACAGTCTTTCATGTAGTACCTTGTCATAAGCATTAGTAAAGTCCATGTAAGCTACATCTACCGGAAGTCCCTTGTCTGTATAGCTGGTTACCGTTTTCAGAAATGTGAGCAGGTTAGTAAGGCAGGATCTATTTTTAACAAGCCCATGTTGCGTTGATTTTACAAGATTGTTCTCTTTGAGATGATGGATGATTCCTTCCCTTGGGATTCTCTCCATGAGCTTACAGATGTGTGATGTCAAGCTGATTGGACGGTACTTTTCTGCTGAGCTCTTTCTGCCTTTTTTAAAAAATAAGGGTAGTATTTGCATATTTCCAATCCAGGGGAAACTATCCTTTGGTCCAGAGATTTTCTGAAAAGGAGTTTCAGTGGTATGCATTGTGCATTTGCCAGTTCCTTTACGACTTTGGATTGAAATCCATCCACACCTACTGGGGTTTTTGAGTCTTTTAGTTTGTCAATGCTCTTCCTGATTGTGTCGCATGTAATGGGTATATCCTTTAATTCATTCTCTTCACCTCCTTCAAACATTTGTGTGGGTGATGGGATGTCGTTCAATCTTTCTAGTGTGAACACTGATGTAAAGTATTCATTCAGAGTGTTTGCTGCCCTTTTATCATCCAGAACATCTTGGTTAGTCTCATCGTTTAGGGGTCCAACAGAGACCTTTGTTTTGGTTATACTTCGTATATATGCATAGAATGATTTTGTATCTTCCTTTATGTTTTGTGCAAGTTTTTTTGTACTTTCTTTTGACTAATCTGATTTCTTGGGTATGTGAATTTAATGCCCTTTTATATATATATCATAATCCATGATGTTCATCGTGGATTTATACCGTATCCAGAGGTTTCGTTTAGTTACCTTGAGGTTACCTTGAGGTGCTTCCGGGGCTTAGCGTCCCCGCGGCCCGGTCGTCGACCAGGCCTCCTGGCTGCCGGACTGATCAACCAGGCTGTTGGACGCGGCTGCTCGCAGCCTGACGTATGAGTCACAGCCTGGTTGATCAGGTATTCTTTGGAGGTGTTTATCCAGTTCTCTCTTGAACACTGTGAGGGGTCGGCCAGTTATGTCCCTTATGTGTAGTGGAAGCGTTTCCTTTTTTTTCTTCTTTTTTGGCACATATCTTTAAACGAGTTCAGTAATGATCTCTTTGAAATTTTCCCATGATGTTTCCATGCCATGATCACTATCATCTCCCTCCATGAGGTGTTTTGCAATTGCTCTCTCATTCCCAGATTGTCTCAAATGTTCATTATGTTCCACACTCTGTTCTCCTCTCATTATACTCCACACTAATCTATCCCTATCATGTATACGGTATCTGTGCATGAGGTTCAACCACTGCAAATTACTTCAAGCCTATCATCACTCAGTTAAAATCTGCTATCAGAACTTAAAAAAACTCTGTCTTCAGGCAACACACAGCCCCTCTGTTTAAGTCTCTTAACATGCTAAACATCCACTCACTCCACACATTCTTAGGTGCTATCTACTTGTACAAAACCTTGTTCTAAATGCTAATATTGATCTGAAACTTTTCTTTCATAGGTGTAATAGAACCAATGAGCATCACACCAGAAATAAATATCTCTTTGATATCCCCAGAGTCAGACTAAATCTGTGCAAACACTCCATGCAAATAAAAGGGCCCAGTCTTTGGAACTCACTCCCTGATGAAATATAAAATTGTCCAACCCATCCCCTGCTCAAAAGTAAAACCAAAAAGTACCTAGTTTCATCCTCATAGTTTCCTACCTTGTGCTTCAAACTCACATCGTATATTGTACTACCCACTTCCCTAATATTAGTACTTAAGACATATCCTTACCAGCGAAATCACTTCTGTCAACTTATATTGTAGTTACTTGTTTATATAAAACCCTTGCTAGAATGTACTCTTTCATCTTACCCGATATGTTAGAGTAAGCACCTGCCCGAAACGCTATGCGTGTTATTAACTTTGCATGAATGTAAAAATACCAATCTTATGTAATCTCACCAACTCATTGTACCTTCTTGCAAATACATTATTATTATTATTACTATCAATATTAAATTGGGATCAGTTAATCATGCAGTAAGGTCCACAGTAAGCATTAACGTCGTGTCTATTTTTGATGATGATGCTACACAAGAAGATCTTGTGCAGCATCACCAACTGCAGCATTTAACATTTGCTTGATGTGTTGAGGTTTTAATCCTGTAAACCGCCTGCTGACCCAGGTGGAAAAGAAAGAGCTGCTTTGTAGACCTCAGATTAACCAACAGTTAATGGTCTACATTAACCAACAGTTAATGGTCTACATTAACCAACAATTAATGGTCTACATTAACCAACAGTGGCCCCACCCACATTAACCAACAGTGGCCCCACCCACATTAACCAACAGTCTGAAATGGTCTCGGCTGGTGGCAGTACGATGTTGTCGACTTTAAGGGCTCTGAGTGGGTGCTTGCTTTGCAGAGCTCGCGCTGTGGCACAGTTTCGAGGATCAATTTTCTCGTCACTGGTGAGGACTGGAATAGCAGTTGCAGTATTTCCCTCTTCAATTTTCTTGGTGATTTGTGCTATGATTTTGTACGTTTTCGATGTGTTGTTGTTACCATTTCTGCTGTGGGTGTTTTGCTCGAAGAGGCAGGCGAACTAGGTTATCCCCCCCTTGGGTATTCATTTATCGCCCTCATGACCGAGGGCGACTGAATAGTCAAAATATTGGAAAAAATAATCAAAACTAAATGGGTAGAACACCTGGAGAGAAATGATATAATATCAGACAGACAGTATGGTTTTCGATCTGGAAGATCCTGTGTATCGAATTTACTCAGTTTCTATGATCGAGCCACAGAGATATTACAGGAAAGAGATGGTTGGGTTGACTGCATCTATCTGGACCTAAAAAAGGCTTTTGACAGCGTTCCACATAAGAGGTTGTTCTCGAAACTGGAAAATATTGAAGGGGTGAGAGGTACACTTCTAACATGGATGAAAAATTTTCTGACTGATAGAAAAATGAGGGCTGTGATCAGAGGCAATGTATCGGACTGGAGAAATGTCACAAGTGGAGTACCACAGGGTTCAGTTCTTGCACCAGTGATGTTTATTGTCTACATAAATGATCTACCAGTTGGTATACAGAATTATATGAACATGTTTGCTGATGATGCTAAGATAATAGGAAGGATAAGAAACTTAGATGATTGTCATGCCCTTCAAGATGACCTGGACAAAATAAGTATATGGAGCACCAATTGGCAAATGGAATTTAATGTTAATAAATGCCATGTTATGGAATGTGGAATAGAACATAGAACCCACACAACCTATATATTATGTGAGAAATCTTTAAAGAATTCAGATAAAGAAAGAAATCTAGGGGTGGTTCTAGATAGAAAACTATCACCTGAGGACCACATAAAGAATATTGTGCGAGGAGCCTATGCCACACTTTCTAACTTCAGAATTGCTTTTAAATACATGGATGGCGATATACTAAAGAAATTGTTCACAACTTTTGTTAGGCCAAAGCTAGAATATGCAGCGGTTGTGTGGTGCCCATATCTTAAGAAGCACATCAACAAACTGGAAAAGGTGAAAAGACATGCTACTAAGTGGCTCCCAGAACTGAAGGGCAAGAGCTACGAAGAGAGGTTAGAGGCATTAAATATGCCAAAACTGGAAGACAGAAGAAAAAGAGGTGATATGATCACTACATACAAAATAATAACAGGAATTGATAAAATCGATAGGGAAGATTTCCTGAGACCTGGAACTTTAAGAACAAGAGGTCATAGATATAAACTAGCTAAACACAGATGCCGAAGAAATATAAGAAAATTCTCTTTCGCAAACAGAGTGGTAGACGGTTGGAACAAGTTAGGTGAGAAGGTGGTGGAAGCCAAGACCGTCAGTAGTTTCAAAGCGTTATATGACAAAGAGTGCTGGGAAGACGGGACACCACGAGCGTAGCTCTCATCCTGTAACTGCACTTAGGTAATTACACACACACACACACACACACACACACACACACACACACACACACACACACACACACACACACACACACACACACACACACACACACAAGAAGATACTAGGGAAAGAGGAGGGGATACGCCCAGCCTATTAGATCTCATTTTCACCCAGAATGTAGAAGACATCGAGCAGTTGGAACATGAAATACCACTAGGAGCTAGTGACCATTGTGTCCTAGTCTTTGACTACATGATGGAGCTTAAAATTGTGACCAAAGGACAAGAGGTCCGGGAAAGGAGAC
This sequence comes from Procambarus clarkii, assembly GCF_040958095.1. NCBI lineage: Eukaryota > Metazoa > Arthropoda > Malacostraca > Decapoda > Cambaridae > Procambarus > Procambarus clarkii. Next base: position 16,409,058 of record NC_091168.1, read on the forward strand.
TTGATTACAGAAAAGGGGACTACAGAAGGATAAGGGACTACCTGGGAGAAGTGCAGTGGGAGGAAGAACTTAGAGGAAAAACAGTGCAAGGTATGATGAACCAAGTCATATTGAAATGCAAGGAGGCTGAAGAGAGATTTATTTCAACAATAAAGGAAAAAAGCAGGAGGGAATATAATAACCCATGGTTTAATAGACAGTGTCAGGAAGCAAAGGTGAGAAGCAGGAGGGAGTGGAGGAAGTACAGAAGACAAAGGACAGAGGACAACAGGATTAGATGTAACAGAGCTAGGAATGATTACATTAACATAAGACGAGTGTCGGAAAGAAATTATGAGAATGATATTGCAGTCAAAGCGAAAAAGCAACCTAAATTACTACATAGCCATATAAGAAGGAAGATGTCGGTAAATGACCAAGTGACAAGACTGAGGAAAACAGAAGGGGCATATACAGAAAGCGACAAGCAAATCTGCGAGGTACTGAATGCAAAATTCCATGGAGTGTTCACAACCGAGCCTGAGCAGCTCCCATTGTTAGAAGAGATTACCCAAGATGAAAGACTATCAGATATAGAGGTGACAGCAGAGGATGTAATGAAGCAGTTGACAACACTGGATGCAAATAAAGCTGTTGGACCAGACAAAGTATCACCGTGGATACTTAAAGAGGCAGCGCAGGCTCTCAGCGTGCCTCTGGCAATGATCTTTAATGAGTCACTTATGTCGGGAGAATTGCCCAGTTGCTGGAAGGAGGCAAATGTCGTACCGATTTTCAAAAAAGGTGATAGGGAGGAGGCACTTAACTACAGACCCGTATCACTGACAAGCATCCCCTGCAAAATACTTGAAAGAATAATTAGGCTAAGACTTGTTGAGCACCTGGAGAGCATTGAATTTGTAAACAAGCACCAACATGGGTTCTGGACAGGGAAATCATGCCTAACAAACCTTTTAGAATTCTATGATAAAGTAACAAGGATAAGGCAAGACAGAGAAGGCTGGGCAGACTGCATATTTCTTGACTGCTAAAAGGCCTTTGATACAGTACCGCACATGAGACTGCTATACAAACTTGAGAGGCAGGCAGGAGTAAGCGGAAAGGCCCTAGTATGGGTGAAGAACTACCTAACAGGAAGGAGCCAGAGGGTAATGGTAAGGGGCGAGAAGTCAGACTGGCGAACAGTAACGAGTGGAGTACCTCAAGGATCGGTGCTGGGACCAAACCTCTTTCTAATTTACGTAAATGATATGTTTACAAGAGTGGAATCATACATGTCAATGTTTGCGGATGACGCAAAATTAATGAGAAGAGTTGTGACAGACGAGGATTGTAGGATCCTCCAAGAGGACTTAAACAGGTTGCAGAGATGGTCAGGGAAATGGCTACTGGAGTTTAACACCAGTAAATGTAAAGTTATGGAAATGGGATCAGGTGACAGGAGACCAAAGGGACAGTACACAATGAAGGGGGAACAGCCTACCTGTAATGATTCGAGAAAGAGACCTGGGAGTGGATGTGACACCTAATCTAACTCCTGAGGCACATATAAATAGGATAACGACAGCAGCGTACTCTACACTGGCGAAAATTAGAACTTCATTCAGAAACCTAAATGAGGAGGCTTTTAGGGCGCTTTACACTGCCTACGTGAGACCCGTCTTAGAGTATGCCGCGCCATCATGTAGCCCCCACCTGAATAAATACATAAAGAAACTGGAGAAGGTTCAGAGGTTTACGACGAGGCTTGTCCCAGAGTTACGAGGGATGGGATATGAAGAGCGTCTGAAGGAACTGAACCTTACGACACTAGAGAAAAGAAGGGAGAGAGGAGATATGATAGGGACATATAAAATACTCAGGGGAATTGACAAAGTGGAAATAGATGAAATGTTCACACGTAATAATAACAGAACGAGGGGACATGGGTGGAAACTGGAAACTCAGATGAGTCACAGAGATGTTAGGAAGTTTTCTTTTAGCGTGAGAGTAGTGGAAAAATGGAATGCACTTGGGGAACAGGTTGTGGAAGCAAATACTATTCATACTTTTAAAACTAGGTATGATAGGGAAATGGGACAGGAGTCATTGCTGTAAACAACCGATAGCTGGAAAGGCGGGATCCAAGAGTCAATGCTCGATCCTGCAAGCACAAATAGGTGAGTACACACACACACACACACATATATTATATATATATATATATATATATATATATATATATATATATATATATATATATATATATATATATATATATATATATGTCGTACCTAGTAGCCAGAACTCACTTCTCAGCCTACTATGCAAGGCCCGATTTGCCTAATAAGCCAAGTTTTCCTGAATTCATATATTTTCTCGAATTTTTTTCTTATGAAATGATAAAGCTACCCATTTCATTATGTATGATGTCGATTTTTTTTTATTGGAATTAAAATTAACGTAGATATATGACCGAACCTAACCAACCCTACCTAACCTAACCTAACCTATCTTTATAGGTTAGGTTAGGATAGGTAGCCGAAAAAGTTAGGTTAGGTTAGATTAGGTAGGTTAGGTAGTCGAAAACAATTAATTCATGAAAACTTAGCTTATTAGTCAAATCGGGCCTTGCATAGTAGGCTGAGAAGAGCGTTCTGGCTACTAGGTACGACATATATATATATATATATATATATATATATATATATATATATATATGTCGTACCTAGAAGCCAGAACGCACTTCTCAGCCTACTATGCAAGGCCCGATTTGCCTAATAAGCCAAGTTTTCCTGAATTAATATATTTTCTCAAATTTTTTTCTTATGAAATGATAAAGCTACCCATTTCATTATGTATGAGGTCAATTTTTGTTTATTGGAGTTAAAATTAACGTAGATATATGACCAAACCTAACCAACCCTACCTAACCTAACCTAACCTATCTTTATAGGTTAGGTTAGGTTAGGTTAGGTAGCCGAAAAAGTTAGGTTAGGTTAGGTAGGTTAGGTAGTCGAAAAAACATTAATTCATGAAAACTTGGCTTATTAGGCAAATCGGGCCTTGCATAGTAGGCTGAGAAGTGCGTTCTGGCTACTAGGTACGACATATATATATATATATATATATATATATATATATATATATATATATATATATATATATATATATATATATATATATATATATATATATATATAAAATCCCCCGCATATCAGTGGAACTGCCTCACCTTCCATGTCATCACATATGAAGTCCACCACTATGTCAGCCAATACCAATCCTACGACGAATACTCCACCTGCCCCGCTCTACCACCCCATACCACCCAGTACCTGGTACAGCTCGCCGGCAGGCAGAGTGCCTCCACCAACTAGCAGTTAGCCACATCTACCAAGCAGTCTCATGCCTCTAACTAGCAGTTATACAGCCTCTACCCAGCTGTTGGGTAGCCGCAAACTAGCAGTTACCACCAGCCGCTTGTTACTGCCCTCATTGACATAAAATGTGATGTCATCACCAGGAGGGGAACGCAGAGCGCCTTGAAAGAACACAAAACACATCACAGAACGCCTGGAAAGAACACAAAACACATCACAGAACGCCTGGAAAGAACACAAAACACATCACAGAACGCCTGGAAAGAACACAAAACACATCACAGAACGCCTGGAAAGAACACAAAACACATCACAGAACGCCTGGAAAGAAACCAACGTCGTCCATGCCTTCACACGCCCACTTGGAGACTGTCAGCCCCGAAGATCTCAGTATATAGGCAAGACAACAACGTCTCTTTCTAGGCGATTAACAATGCACAAATAACAGGACTTCATCAAGGAGCATATAATCTCCTCACACAACCAGACCATCACCAGAGAAATCTTAACAAGCAACAGAAAAGTTGTCAACACATACAACGACAACAGGAGACTCGACATCAGCGGACTCGACACATCCAAAATTCAAAACCAGCAATAAACAGCCATTTAACACATAGTTACATTCTACCCACTTCATGACTCCGAACCAACACAGAAGCAAGAAGATAAATCACGCAATGTACCCATTGATTCATGTTCTATCACCTCACCCAAAAAAATTAACAGAGTATGTAAAATTGTCTTTGAAATTTACACATTGATTCATGTCCTATCATCTCACCCCAAAAACGAATATAAGCATCAACAGAGTATGTGAAATTGTTTTTTGAAAATGTAAGAAGTGTCTTATGAAACGCTTCTACGCATCAGACCATAAAGTGTGAAAATGAACTTTGGAGAGTTAATTTTGCAACTACCCTCGTCAGTGAAGAAAAACATAAGAAATATTGAGATTCGTGTTAAAATCATTAATATTACCCTTTCGGTCATATTCAACAACATTTTTTTTTTTTTTTTTGAGATATATACAGGAGTTGTTACATGTACAGCCACTAGTACGCGTAGCGTTTCGGGCAAGTCCTTAATCCTATGTTCCCTGGAATACGACCCCCGTGAAGAATTGTTTTTACAACAAAGTACCCATTTTAGTGTTGAGTTTAACAGAGGCCATAGTTAAGGATTTGCGCCAAGTAAATCCTCCCCGGGGATACGAACCCAGGAGAAAGCGCTCGCGGAACGCCAGGCGAGTGTTTTACCACTACACCACAGAGACTGGTAATGTTTACCAGGTAATGGTAATGTTCGGAGACTAGAACATATGTATATAAGAAAGACTGCTACCAAAATATACTAATATATATATGGAACTCCCTTCCTTAGTGTTATATTTTTGTATATATATATATATATATATATATATATATATATATATATATATATATATATATATATATATATATATATATATATATATATATATATATGTCGTACCTAGTAGCCAGAACGCACCTCTCAGCCTACTATTCAAGGCCCGATTTGCCTAATAAGCCAAGTTTTCGTGAATTAATGTTTTTTCGTCTACCTAACCTACCTAACCTAACCTAACCTAGCTTTTTTTGGCTACCTAACCTAACCTTACCTATAAATATAGGTTAGGTTAGGTTAGGTAGGGTTGGTTAGGTTCGGTCATATATCTACGTTAATTTTAACTCCAATAAAAATAAATTGACCTCATACATAGAGAAAAGGGTTGCTTTATCATTTCATAAGAAAAAAATTATAGTAAATATATTAATTCAGGAAAACTTGGCTTATTAGGCAAATCGGGCCTTGAATAGTAGGCTGAGAAGTGAGTTCTGGCTACTAGGTACGACATATATATATATATATATATATATATATATATATATATATATATATATATATATATATATATATATATATATATATATATATATATATATATATATATATATATATATATGTCGTACCTAGTAGCCAGAACGCACTTCTCAGCCTACTATGCAAGGCTCGATTTGCCTAATAAGCCAAGTTTTACTGAATTAATATATTTTCTCGATTTTTTTTCTTATGAAATGATAAAGCTACCCATTTCATTATGTATGAGGTCAATTTTTTTTTACTGGAGTTAAAATTAACGTAGATATATGACCGAACCTAACCAACCCTACCTAACCTAACCTAACCTATCTTTATAGGTTAGGTTAGGTTAGGTAGCAGAAAAAGTTAGGTTAGGTTAGGTAGGTTAGGTAGTCGAAAAAACATTAATTCATGAAAACTTGGCTTATTAGGCAAATCGGGCCTTGCATAGTAGACTAAGAAGTGCGTTCTGGCTACTAGGTACGACATATATATATATATATATATATATATATATATATATATATATATATATATATATATATATATATATATATATATATATTAGTATATTTTGGTAGCAGTCTTTCCTGTAGACATATATTATTAAATATGACCGAAAAAGTAAGATTAATAATTCTAACACGAATTTTCTCTAGCTTTCTTATGTTTCTTTTCACTGTTGATGGTAATTCAGAGATCAATTCTCCAAAATTCATTTTTATTTCTAGTCTGACGCGACACTTGAGCGCGTTTCGTAAAACGTATTACATTTTCAAAGACTTTAGTTTACAAACACACAACTGAAACTGAATAGAGCTTTACACATCTTCGAGGTTTATATCTACATTTGGGTGAGGTGGATGAGGTGAAAAACGAACTTTCAACAATGGGTATTCAATGGGTATTAAATTCCAACACAAGACAGAACACGAAACAATGGGTATTGAATGGGTATTAAATTCAAACACAAGACAGAACACGAAACAATGGGTATTGAATGGAAGTAATTGTAGAAAGCCTATTGGTCCATATTTCTTGATGCTTCTATATTGGAGCGGAGTCTTGAAGTGGGTAGAATATAGTTGTGCATTAATTGGCTGTTGATTGCTGGTGTTGACTTCTTGATGTGTAGTGCCTTGCAAACGTCAAGCCGCCTGCTATCGCTGTATCTATCGATGATTTCTGTGTTGTTTGCTAAGATTTCTCTGGTGATGGTTTGTTTGTGGGAAGAGATTATATGTTCCTTAATGGAGCCCTGTTGCTTATGCATATAAGCAACGCATATATATATGTCGTACCTAGTAGCCAGAACGCACTTCTCGGCCTACTATGCAAGGCCCGATTTGCCTAATAAGCCAAGTTTTCCTGATTTAATATATTTTCCCTAATTTTTTTCTTATGAAATGATAAAGCTACCCATTTCATTATGTATGAGGTCAATTTTTTTTTATTGGAGTTAAAATTAACGTAGATATATGACCGAACCTAACCAACCCTACCTAACCTAACCTAACCTATCTTTGTAGGTTAGGTAGCCGAAAAAGTTATGTTAGGTTAGGTTAGGTAGGTTAGGTAGTCGAAAAAACATTAATTCATGAAAACTTGGCTTATTAGGCAAATCGGGCCTTGCATAGTAGGCTGAGAAGTGCGTTCTGGCTACTAGGTACGATATATATATATATATATATATATATATATATATATATATGTCGTACCTAGTAGCCAGAACTCACTTTTCAGCCTACTATTCAAGGCCTGATTTGCCTAATAAGCCAAGTTTTCCTGAATTAATATATTTTCTCTAATTTTTTTCATATGAAATGATAAAGCTACCCATTTCAATATGTATGAGGTCAATTTTTTTTATTGGAGTTAAAATTAACGTAGATATATGACCGAACCTAACCAACCCTACCTAACCTAACCTAACCTATCTTTAAAGGTTAACTTAGGTTAGGTAGCCGAAAAAGTTAGGTTAGGTTAGGTTAGGTAGGTTAGGTAGTCGAAAAACAACTAATTCTTGAAAACTTGGCTTATTAGGCAAATTGGGCCTTGCATAATAGGCTGACAAGTGCGTTCTGGCTACTAGGTACGACATATATATATATATATATATATATATATATATATATATATATATATATATATGTCGTACCTAGTAGCCAGAACGCACTTCTTGGCCTACTATGCAAGGCCCGATTTGCCTAATAAGCCAAGTTTTCCTGAATTAATATATTTTCTCAAAATTTTTTCTTATGAAATGATAAAGCTTCCCATTTCATTATGTATGAGGTCAATTTTTTTTTATTGGAGTTAAAATTAACGTAGATATATGACCGAACCTAACCAACCCTACCTAACCTAACCTAACCTATCTTTATAGGTTAGGTTAGGTTAGGTTAGGTAGCCGAAAAAGCTAGGTTAGGTTAGGTTAGACAGGTTAGGTAGTCGAAAAAAAATTAATTCATGAAAACTTGGCTTATTAGGCAAATCGGGCCTTGCATAGTAGGCCGAGAAGTGCGTTCTGGCTACTAGGTACGACATATATATATATATGTATATATATGACAGAGTACGTATGTACAGATATGTACATATATATATATACATATATATGACAGAGTCAGACCACGAAGGAAGAATTGAAAGAAGAATTTCTTTAAGTACTTTCATATTTAATAATACATCTTCAGAAGGATCAAATCAAATTTCGTATTATTAAATACGAAAGTACTTAAGGAAATTCCTGTTTCAATTCTTCCTTCGTGGTCTGAGACTGTCACATTTTTCATCGCGTGTTAATTTTCGTGATTTACACACACACACTTGTGCAGATGATGAGTCACAATAACGTGGCTGAAAAATGTTGGCCAAACCACGCACTAGAAATTGAAGAAAAGACGTGAACCAAACCACACTGTCGACTTGATAATGGTCCAGGACGGACCGAAACGTCGTCGTCTCTTTAATTTCTAGTGTGTGGTTTGGTCAACATACGTACACACTGTAGGCATGTATCGAGGTTTCCTCCCAAGGTGGAACTACTGTCCCTCCCCAGAACACAACCCCACAACAGTTGCCTAACGTCCAGGTACCTATTTACTGCTAGGTGAACAGAGGCATTAGGTGAGAAGAAACGAGTCTAACCATTTATGTCCTGACCAGAAATTGAACTCCAGGATCCCCGATTGTGAGTTGAGATCGAAACCATCTATACCAGGAGACCCTAAATAACAATAATAAAGCCATGTATAAGTGTAGCTGTATGCTCGTGCTGAGCCTACGGTATCTCTTCAGTTTTGGCCCAATGTTGTGTATTTAAAGTGCGTTAAAAAGTGATACAAAGTGGATACTTTAATAGTAATTATATTATCTGGCCCCGGATCGCATTCAGCGTGCTTTATGTAATATTGAGTAAATCACAGTCTATCTATTACTATATCTGTCAGTCATGCTTAATTTATTACCTTCTAAATAATTTAATTGTTGAACAATAATTAGAGCAGCACGCTTTATTCCATTTCAGTGATGGCAGAAAACGGGAGTCGATGTAAACAAACTCAATCTTTTGTTGGCTTTTATATTCGCGAACAGAACTGAAATTCTATTTTTGGTAAAGAAAATTGAAAACTTACTAGTTAAAATGCTGAAGCAAACAAACGTTTGATATAATATAAATACATAACAAATGAAGCACATATCTATGCAAGAACGTTTTATTGATTGCGCCAATGTTTGTGGTGTGTAGCTGATAGGTGCTCGCGCAGGTCGCTCGCAGTTGGGAGCTCAGACCATCATGGCTACTGGTGGAGTGTGGACGTTGAGAGAAGTGATACTGTGTATTGTAGTGTGTGTAGCCCACGATGTGTGTGGTGGACGCCGTACTCAGGCAAAGATCGAAGCTATACTCACATCAGGTGCCAGTCCAAAGTTGGACCATGAACATGTGTTGGTGGCTGGTGAGGAAACGGTACTGGAGGTGTGGGGCTTGGGACTGTCCAAGGGGCTGGAGGCAGGGCTGACGGCGGCGCAGGGGGTGCAAGGGGCGCCTTGCCAGTCCCTTATCACGCCTCCCTTGATTCCTAATACCGATACTGTTACCCATAAACACGCCGTGTTTACCGTCCCGGCTGGCCACACCGGTCACATCCCTGTCATAAGCACCATGGAGCTGTGGTTGTGTACTCGCGAGCAGCACACCTTCAGCAGTGGGCGAGCCCGTCACACAGGCGGCTGGGTGCACCAAGGTCCTCCTTCAAGAGTTGTGTTGGTGGTGAGCCCTAAGCTGGCTCTTGACAGTCCTCGGCGCGTCCACCACATCCCGCGACGTGCCCAACACAAGCTCAGGTGAGTACCACGTGCGCTACTCCTGCCTCACGTGTGCCACACATCTCACGTGCGCCACCACAACACACCAACGTTGTCATGAGGACGCTTGTCCTCGCTGGCACCGCTGGCACTCACCACTTGAAAATAAGCGTTTATGATGTTGCATCATCGGTAAGCACCATGTGCTGCAAGGTCATTGATCACTATTACACTAATCTTACTTTGGCAAGTAGGGGAAATGTCATCAAATTGACAGTCGTATATAAACAATATTTTAACTCATCCTAGATGAGTTCATTAGTCACACTTCAGCTTAACACTTACACTGTGGGTTACGGAGTGCTGCTTCATGTTATGTATCCAATACTCATTTTGATAACCAAACATAAACATGAAACGAAAGTGACAATTTAGATTCATCCTGGACCCTTATCACGACTTGATAAGGGCCCAGAAGGGACCCAAACATTGTCACTGTAATATCATGTGCGTGGGTTGGGTTATTTGTGTTCAGCCAGGTTATTGTGACTTATTCTCTGCACCCATCTTGAGTTATGGTGGTAAAGGTTAGGAGAACACATTGGGGTCAGGAACTGAATCCAAATATTTGTTTGCTGAGAAAGTTTGAGCATTAGTGACGGACTTCTAAGAGCGAAGCCTCTCCCCAGTAATTGAACACTCGCTTCTTACAGCTGTTGTAGGATCATCCTGAAGAAGCTTCTCTAGTTGTTTATAAGATCTTTCAAAGATCTCGGTTTTTCTTTTTACGATATATTGTATTCTAGAAATTGTCTTTTCATTAAGCTTTTAATGTCATCTATAGCAGAACTTGGGATTATACTATAATCTGCATTCTGAAACAATTATTCTACATTATAAAAGGCTTCTAGTACTTTTAACATTCTACACGTTCAACGTAGGTAGTGCCTTCACGTGTGAATAATTTATGCTTGCCCACATAGTAGCCATTACTATACGTGTCTAGCTAAAATATTCCCTTCAAAATATTGATTGGTAAAATCATCGTGGTTTCGTTAGTGTTAAGGTCTGTGTGAATTTAATATTAATGTAATACAGTATATTTTCTATGGGAACATATTGCCTTGGTGCTGCGAGCTGGAATTTTTAAGTGATGTTTGCGTATTTATATTAAATTTGTAAAAATTCCCAGAAATCTGTCAAGACGTGTAGCAAAATCAGGGTAAAACTTAACAAACACGGTATATGCTAAACTAAGCTCTTGTAATTTTCTAGGTTCGAGAAATTTGTAGCACATTAACGTAAGAAACAAGTCAAACGTGTCAACTTGAGCAAAAATTACATTTTATGCCAAATTCTCTCTCCTTAATGTATTTCTCATATTTGTAATCTTGCTGTATGACTTTATTTGTAATTTACACTTACCTTGCGATAATTTCGGGGCTCAGTCTCAGCGGCCCGGTCCTCGATCAGGCTTCCTGGTTATTGGACTGGTCAACCAGACTGTTGGATGTGGTTGCTCGCAGCCTGATGAATGGCTACCTACCTACTTTGTGTAGCTTCTGGAGACCAACATCCCCGCGGCCCGATCTCTGACCAGGCCTCTCGGTTGGTCGTCTGGTCAACCAGGCTGTTGGACGCGACTGCTCGCAGCCTGCGTTTGATAGGTATTCTTTGGAGGTGTCGAGTTCTCTCTTGAACACTGTGAGAGTCCGGCCAGTTATGTTCCTTACGTGTAGCGGGAGTGTTGAAGTCTTGGGTCCTTGATGTTGATAGTTCCGAGTATCTATTGCACCTCTGCTTTTCAACGGGGTTATTCTGTACATCCTGCCGTGCCTTCTGGTCTCCTGTAATGTTAATTCTGTGTTCAGATTTGGAACCGGTCCCTCTAATATCTTTCACGTGTAGATTATTAAGTATCTCCCTCGCCTGCGCTCTAGGGAATACAGATTAACAACTTTTAATTGGTCCCAATAATTAAGATGACGTATAGAGTGGATTCTAGCGGTAAAAGATCTTTGCACGCTCTCCAGGTCAGCAATTTCTGCGACTCTGAATGGAGCTGTTAGTGCAACAATCTCAAGTCTAGCTTAAGTTACTTAGTGTTAAGCTGGCATAACACTTAACCTAACTAAATTAAGCTATGCCTGAAAATCTTTGCCTATTAAATATACATATAATGTAACAATTATTAAACCACTGTATAATATTAGTGTATAATTTTTAAATACGTTTTTATTGTCCTGACAACTTTAACAACGTGGACTTATTGTGAAGTGTTCCAGCACTTGCTGGCTACACAGGTTTTTATTGTATTTATATATACAGTACAGCAGTTTTTACTTTCTTGTAAAGCCACTAGTAATTTTTTAATTTTTCTTTATTGTGCACCCCCCATACCTATCCCGTGGGTGGTGGTGGAAATGGTTACATAATCGGTTCAGGAACCGAACCCCCCTAGTTCGTTTAGCTAAGCAAACAACAATCTTTTGACGCTAGTGGCACAATTATTATTGTGTGTGTGTATATATAATATAATATAATATAATATATAATATAAATATATAATATAAATATATAATATAATATATAATATAATATATAATATAATATATAATATAATATAATATAAAATACAGAATCACACAAATACATACACGTCAATAATCTTTTGTATCACAAGTGATTCAACAAGAGGCTCCCAAGTCACTATACAAGGCACTTTACATCCATGGTGACTCAGTTATTAGTCTTGCTCCACACCCACCCAACTGGGCGGCAGCTTTACGCATATCGTTTCGGGCAGGTCCCTAATCCTAATTTTCCCCTGAATACGACCCGCTAAATCGTTTAAGAACTAGGTTCCCATTCACTGCTGGGTGAACAGAGGCTATAGTTAAGGATTGGCACCCAGTCAATCCTCCCTGGCCAGGTTACGAACCCAGGCCAAAACGCTTGCGAAGTACCAGGGAAGTGCTTTACCATTGTGCCACGGGGGCTGCATTCTGACCTTTTCAGAAAATAAAGTTAACTGCAAATACGTGAAATATTTTCGTGTAAAAATATACGTACATTAAGAGCCGCGCGAGGCTTGCTGTTGTGCTCGCCTCGCTACACGCCGTAGTAGGTCCCTAAGTGTTTAAATACACATGATAGTGTATGAGAGTTGATAAGGTTTGAGTAATTTATTATCCAGTAAAAATGTTTAATATGCAAACAAAGTGGGCGATAACCTTGTTTAACAACTGTTGTATATTTTCTTGTGCGGCGTGAGCGGTTATTCAAGAGTTACCAGATATTCTCCTACAGGTTGGGTCATCCTGTGTATTACTTCAGGTCCAGACATGTCCGGAATCTTGCAGTTAATTAACCTTCAAAATTATCTATTAATAGCCGATATCCAAATTACTTGAACATTATTTGGAGTTAAGTGTAGCTCACCGTGACTATTCCGGAAAGCGAGGCTGTTGGCGTCCTGTCATATTTTAACCTAGCGTACCAGCCAATGCCAGAAGTGTCACAGATGACTTAAGAAGCTTCCTGTCTGTCTGTCTCGTACAAGGGACTTTGTTTTTCTCATATGTACGTATTGAGCTCTTTTTCCACAGTAATTACGTATCACTAAGGAGAGAAAGTAGTTCATGAAACAGAGAGAAAGATCTAGGAGTTACGTACTGGAGTGAACGATATGGAAGAAAATGCAGAATAGAACCAGTGAAGAGCAGAGGTGCCATAGGCACAATCAGAGAACACTGTATAAACATCAGAGGTCCGCGGTTGTTCAACGTCCTACCAGCGAGTATAAAAAATATTGCCGAAACAACCGTGGACGTCTTGGAGAAAACTATACTGTTTTCTAAAAGAAGTTCCGGACCAACCGGGCTGTGGTGCGTATGTAGGCCTGCGGGCCGCTCCAAGCAACAGCCTGGTGGACCAAACTCTCACAAGTCAAGCCTGGCCTTGGGGAGTAGAACAACTCCCAGAACCCCATCAAGCAGGTATCTAGTTGATATCACACCAAACCTGTCTCCTGAAGCCCAGATAAAAAGCATTACGTTTGCGGCATACGCGAGGCTGGCTAACATCAGAACAGCCTTCAGGAACCTGTGTAAGGAATCATTCAGAATTTTGTACACCACATATGTAAGACCAATCCTGGAGTATACGGCCCCAACATGCAGCCCCGTACCTTGTCAAGCACAATCAAGCACATGACGAAACTGGAAAAAGTTCAGAGGGAAAGGCTGCGGAAAATGCACCTTACAACACTGGAAGACAGAAGAGTAAGAGGAGACATGATCACTACCAACAAAATCCTCAGGGGAATTGACAGGGGAGACAAGGATAAACTATTCAACACTGGTGGTACGCGAACAAGGGGACACAGGTGGAAACTGAGTACCCAAATGAGCCACAGGGACGTTAGAAAGAACTTTTTCAGTGTCAGAGTAGTTAACGGATGGAATGCATTAGGCAGTGATGTGGTGGAGGCTGACCCCATACACAGTTTTAAATGTAGATATGACAGAGCCCAGTAGGCTCAGGAATCTGTACATCAGTTGATTGACGGTTGAGAGGCGGGACCAAAGAGCCAAAGCTCAACCCCCGCAAGCACAAATAAGTGAGTACTAAACTCCAGATTGTTATTGACGTGCCACAAAATTAACAAACATGGTTCCTTCAGCCAAACGGTTTCATGGTATAAAATTTGAGTCAGTAGCTAGCATGATGATAACCGTTTAAAGGGTATAGTCATACTAGCATTGCTCCTTAACCTGTTCATTAAGTTACCTGTTAAACTCGGTTATGAGTTTAACAATTTGATCATCGTCGGTCATTGACAGGACCATTAAAGACGTCCATGGCCGAGAGACTTGTATAGTGAAGAACGCCGTCTCGCAGAAGTAGACAGAAGCATCACAAGGATTTATTCAGATTTCCTTGTTACAGTTGGGAAAGAACCTATGCTCTAACGAAGCTTGTTAGTGACGCTCTCGTAAAGAATATTTTTTTGTTGCAGTTGAATCAAGATAGATTATTCCGTAGGCAAAAGCTCGAACTGTCTCGACCCTTGAGGTAATAGTCAGAGTAACCAGGTGGAAGGATTTATCGAATGCGTCGATACAAGAAAATATAGAGTTAAATCGGATTTTTGTCTAAATTTTCTGAAAGTTTGTAAACAAGAATTCTTCGACCACCAATTTCGCGACTCGAGCAATAGTTGTCCCTCGTTAATCACATTTCCTCATTGTGAAACAAAGGTGTGTCAAAATCGGCTGTTGAAATTTAATTTTCTTGATTCAACTTTTGTGCTGCCATTTTCCAGCGACCAATCCCATCGCTAGGATTGAAGGCTGCATTAACACATCACACAAGTATTTTCACTTTTAAACTTTTGAAATATTATACGCTTAGGTAATTAGGCCTACATTTCATGAACTAACGACTGTTATATTTTGTAGCCGACTGGAAGTGCTATAATGGTCAGTCTGTAAAAATGCAATTTTCATATGGATTTGGGGCATTGTCTTGATTACCTTGCCTTACAAATTGTGCCATCAATTAATTGTGAGGCGTCCTCGTAGTCTTTCTACGACCACAGAAAGCTAAAATGGGAAAGTTATTATGGCTAGGTTACGTATCAGGCACTTACTGAAACACACCAATATACCAATGTTTCAGGGGCTTCATGTGTCTTACATCCCACCATATTTTCCCAATGAAAGAACTTAGAAATATTTCTGTTGGGTGGTACGTGTGACAAAATTAAAACCTTTTAAAGTCTAGAGTCGTCTATGCAACCGACGTAGACCAGCAGCTGATCACATAACTAATTAATATGTTAACAAAATGCTCCGGGGGGGGGGGGTCATCTTTGAATCCCACGATCACGTAAATGTGACGTGAGAAAACGATTCTAAGACTTGTCAAGTAGTGTCCGTATCACTCCACAATGACACCGTTATGTTGGGGTTTGAGCCCGAGGCCAGGTACAGGAACCAGTTAGGTTATTCAGCAGCACTCCCTAAAAATATATATATTACACGCGCGTAAGTACGGTGTCTCGGGTATGATGGAGTGACACCTGTGTGTGCTTGCAGGATTGAGCTTTTGCTCTTGAAGCCCATTTTTCTTCTTCAACCTGCTCATTTAGTTCATTAAATTTTCCATATACTCTTCTGGTAAAAGACGACGTTTTAACATATCTCTGGTTCTTGTGTTGTTCAAGCTTCCATCTATTCCCTCGTGTGCTCTTGATATTCATTGTGAGTATTTGGTCATGTCTTTTTTTATTCTAGTGACGTTTAGGTCCAGCTCTTTGTCTTCACACCTTGTCCCTTGCAATTCTGAGACGAGCCGTTGCACACATTTATATCTTTTCAAGTTTTATTTATTTGATTTTGAAGGGCTCGGCGATGGAGAGGGTCTCTAGAACTGGTCTCACGCAGACGGTGTACAGTAATCTAAATGTCCTCTTATTTAGGTTCCTGAATGATCTGACTTTCGCTAGTGTGGAGTCCGCCACTTTTGATTTGATGTTTATGCCCCTGACGTTAGGCTTGTTGCAATATACACTCGCGGGTTTTTTCTGTAGTCGTTACTCTTTGTTGTGTATCGTCCTTCAGGTCTCCTGACCCATTTTACCATTTCCATCACCTTACTCTTGCTGGTGTTGAACTCCAGAAGCTATTTATCTGACCAACTCTGCATATTGTCTAAGTCATCTCGGAGAATCTTGCGTTCTTTGTCTCGACGCTTCTCATTAATTTTGCAGTGTGCACCCATTGATATATATATATTGTGTGTGTGTATATATGTATATATATATATATATATATATATATATATATATATATATATATATATATATATATATATATATATATATATATATATATATATATATATATATATATATATATATATATATATATATATATGTCGTACCTAGTAGCCAGAACTCACTTTTCAGCCTACAATGCAAGGCCCGATTTGCCTAATAAGCCAAGTTTTCATGAATTAATTGCTTTTCGACTACCTAACCTACCTAACCTAACCTAACTTTTTCGGCTACCTAACCAAACCTAACCTATAAAGATAGGTTAGGTTAGGTTAGGTAGGGTTGGTTAGGTTCGGTCATATATCTACGTTAATTTTAACTCCAATAAAAAAAATTGACCTCTTACGTAATGATATGGGTTGCTTTATCATTTCATAAGAAAAAAATTAGAGAAAATATATTAATTCATGAAAACTTGGCTTATTAGGCAAATCGGGCCTTGCATTGTAGGCTGAAAAGTGAGTTCTGGCTACTAGGTACGACATATATATATATATAATATAATATAATATAGGGGGGTACCACCACTGGTGTAATTATAGGGACCCACAGCCTCAGAGAAGGGAACACAGAGCACTCAGGGAAAAACTTGACATTTAACTCTGAATACGAAAGAGTGTTCACTTCTCCTACCACCCCCTTTTTTTTTTTTATTATGATGTACACTTTATTATGCAAGGTTATACAGTTACATATCTGATTTTATACAAAGAATGAACATTAAGAGGACACAAGAAAAAGTTCGCTTCCTAGAGGCTGTAGATTTCCTCGAACTCCTCCGACGCCGGGCAGGAACCGAGGATGCAGCGGGCATTTCCCCTCTGGATCGCGACACTGAGGCGCTGAAAGAGAAAACTTGCTGCTCTAGGGTCTCTTGTGGTGTCAATGAGCTTGGAACCAAGATCCTTAAGAAACCTTCTTGCACTCTCACCCCATGGGCCTAGGGTCTCAGACCCTATTGGAACGAAATTGTACCTTTGATCTAATTGCCTGTACTTGACTGACTTTTGTTTTTCTCTGTGTGTCGCTGCGGCTCCTGCCGTGCCGGCAGAGAGAGTGATGTATGTCGTTGCCAGGGTGGATACGCAAGTATAGTCCCATGCTAACTGCCTGCCACCCTTCCACGGACGCAGTGTGATTCCGTCTGGTCGGCCGGCAAAGCTAACAGAGTCACGGTTCAGTAGGTTGCGGGGCTCTCTCTCCGCTGGACACTGAGCAGAGGCAAGGCTTCTTTTAATGATGTCGTTGACTTCGTCGTGTCTAGTGTGCCAACCACCCGATTTTCCACAGTGCAGGCCATGCAATCCATATTCGTCAGCATCTGCCTCGCCGCAAATACACCTGTGAACAGTGTGGATAGGGGCAGCAAGGCGGAGAGCGACTGCAATACGGAGCTCCTGCGGATCAAGACGTGTGCCTGTCGCAGACATAGGGACTGCCAGAAGGAAGTCCCCTGCATGGGGAGCCTGCACAGCTGTGAGGCGTGCACGATCACTGGGGGTTGTTGCTGCCTCCAGCAAAGCTGTGGCTTCTTTGTCTACAATGGGGCTGTCCCAACTGGATTGTTTCTTGGCTTTCGGCATGGCTGGTCTGAGTGCTGGGTCTGTCATGGCACCCCATTTCGTGTCACATTCCGTGTAGTGGGGGTCCTGTATCCCCGCTACATCACTCAGGGTGTCAGGTAGAATTTCCTTAACCAGGTCATCTGATGCTGAGGAGGAAGACAGGAAGGCTGGGACTGCAATTTGGGTGGCGGTGCGGACACCCAAGCCACCGAGCCTGACAGGAAGAGTGGCTTGTTTCCACTGGCATTCGTTGAGAGAGAGGTTAACAACTTTTTCCAGCATGGTCTTCAGTAGGAGGTCATACTCGTCAAGCTTTGGGTTGTTGTAAGATGGGGCGCACCTCAGAAAGTAGGTTAGCCTCGGAAGGGATAGGCATTTGGTGAGGAGATAAAAAGCATCGTGGGCATCGATGTCACCTATTCTGTCTTCCATCCTCCTAAGGTCTGCGATTTTCTTGTCGAGGATCTCCTCAATGGCGTTAGACCCGAGGGGAGCTCCAAGGAGGGTGCTGTTCTCGGCCCTAATGACATGGGCTCCAGGCAAGGCAGACCTTATTCTAGCTACGATGTCTGGGTTGGAGGAGACTACTTCACACTTGGAAGGGTTCAGGACGAGACCCAGGCTTACTTCTTGCTCCCTTATTTTCCTGATATCTGACAAGAGGTGGTCTACGGTGCCAGCTATAGTGCCATCATCCAAAAACCAGATGTTGAACTCGCTGGACAAGCTTTCGGTGATTTCTTTTAAGACTAAGCAGAAAAGAAGGGGAGCAAGAGGATCACCTTGCTGAACACCTTCACATGATCTGATTTCATGTTCACCAAAGAGCAGTTTTGACTCGCCACTGTAGCACGATAGTATGAACGGGTAGAGGGGCCGGAAATGGCGATGTACGGCACAAAGTACTGCATCTCTTCTTACCATGTTGAAGGCATTCTTAAAGTCCAGTTTGAGCAGGGCCTTTTCATCAGAAATGTTTGTGATGTATGCTCGTGCTGCATGGGCAGCCGCTTCACAGCCTTGGGGGATTCCAAATCCTAGCTGGATTGGTTTCAGCAATTCAGCCGCTTGCTGGCTGACAACCCTCGTAGCAGCCTTGGCAATCAGGCGTCTAAGTCATATATATATATATATATATATATATATATATATATATATATATATATATATATATATATATATATATATATATATATATATATATATATATATATATATATATATATATATATATATATATGTCGTACCTAGTAGCCAGAACTCACTTCTCAGCCTACTATACAAGGCCCGATTTGCCTAATAAGCCAAGTTTTCATGAATTAATGTTTTTTCGTCTACCTAACCTACCTAACCTAACCTAACCTAGCTTTTTTTGGCTACATAACCTAACCTTACCTATAAATATAGGTTAGGTTAGGTTAGGTAGGGTTGGTTAGGTTCGGTCATATATCTACGTTAATTTTAACTCCAATAAAAATAAATTGACCTCATACATAGTGAAAAGGGAAGCTTTATCATTTCATAAGAAAAAAATTATAGTAAAAATATTAATTCAGGAAAACTTGGCTTATTAGGCAAATCGGGCCTTGAATAGTAGGCTGAGAAGTGAGTTCTGGCTACTAGGTACGACATATATATATATATATATATATATATATATATATATATATATATATATATATATATATATATATATATATATATATATATATATATATATATATATATATATATATATATATATATATAATGTATATATATATATGTCGTACCTAGTAGCCAGAACTCACTTCTCAGCCTACTATTCAAGGCCCGATTTGCCTAATAAGCCAAGTTTTCATGAATTAATTGTTTTTCGACTACCTAACCTACCTAACCTAACCTAACCTAACTTTTTAGGCTACCTAACCTATAAAGATAGGTTAGGTTAGGTTAGGTAGGGTTGGTTAGGTTCGGTCATATATCTACGTTAATTTTAACTCCAATAAAAAAAAACTGACCTCATACATAATGAAATGGGTAGCTTTATCATTTCATAAGAACAAAATTTGAGAAAATATATTAATTCTGGAAAACTGGGCTTATTAGGCAAATCGGGAGTTGCATAGTAGGCTGAGAAGTGCGTTCTGGCTACTAGGTACGACATATATATATATATATATATATATATATATATATATATATATATATATATATATATATATATATATATATATATATATATATATATATATATATATATATATATATATAATGACTACTCCTGGAGTTAGGTTATTAACATAATCTAGTATGGATTTTAACACAGATCCTTCAGGTACTTCTCTTGATGCCCAATGTCAGTCAGACTTATCGTCTCGCACTGTGACTCAGACTTCTGTCTGTTAAGTATTCTTAGTTATACGTTGTGGTTGTTAGAGATCAACGTTCCCGAGGTCCGGTCTCTGACCAGGTCTGGTGGTTCAACCCGTCCTCGACTCGAGTCCATTACATCCAGCGGTCGACCTCACAGACGCATTCATAAATTTTTACATGCTGTTCATTCAAAACGGGAATTTTCTCAAATATAAATTATTATAATAGCATATTGTGCATATCTAGGCTTAAGTTAGGTTAGGTGTTTAGGTTCTGTTGGCGATTATTTGTATTTGTAGTACGTTGGTGAAGCATTTACAGCGTTGTGGTTCGAATAAAATTCGCTACTGTGCCAGGTAAGTCCATATGCAGGCGATGAGACACAATAACGTGGCTAAAGTAAGTTGACCAGACCACACCACACTAGAAGGTGAAGGGACGACGACGTTTCGGTCCGTCCTGGACCATTCTCAAGTAGATGCTTGAGAATGGTCCAGGACGGACCGAAACGACGTCGTCCCTTCACCTTCTAGTGTGTGGTCTGGTCAACAGGTAAGTCCACTACGGGCTCACCATAGCCCGTGCTACTTGGAACTTTTTTTTCTGAGTAGCTGAATCTAAAACAACAACGAACAAAATTCGTCAGTGAAGCACTTGTTCCGGAAGTGTTCGAACGAAATCATTTGAGTCGTATGTAAACCGTTTTTCATTCATAAACAGGGGGTGTGGTGGGTGCATGGAATCACTTTTGGGTCTTTGTTTTGGAGGACGGGCTGGGTGCTTAGATAGCGGGCCGCGGAGGCATTGATCCCCGGAAACATGTCAATACTCCCACATTTATTCCTGCCTGCCTCTGATCTTTGTGTAGCTCTACATTTGTCAGAATTGAACAGCTGATGACAATCTTTCATCTATTTGAAAAGGTCTAAGTAGTCTTGGTGCAGTTTTGAATCCTAATGTATTTCTGCCTTATTTTTATATTGACAAATTTGCTAATGTTGCTGGTCAACCTTTTGTGTAAATCGTTGATGCAGCATATGTATGTGGTGAACACCGGAGGGCCCAGTACACAGTCCTGGGGCACTTGACTAGCAATTGTTTTCCCGCTCTGATTGGACTCATGTTTACCCCCCTCCCCCATGTTTACCCCCCCCCCCTTTCCGAAAAATACCATGCAATTTTCCTTTTCTTAGGAATCTATCAAGAGGCACTATGTCAAACTCAAGGTATAGAATGTCTCGGAACGTTACAGTATCAACCGCTTGATATAGGTTTAGAAAGAAGCAAGTGTGTTAACCAGGAACATATGTTATTAACTCGTCTGCTGTTAAGCCTCCCCACAGAACGGCTTTGTGTACAAAATATAAAAATCATTAAAAAATAAGAACATAAAAATAAAGGTAATTGCAGAAGGCCTATTGGCCCACACGAGGCGGCTCCCATTTATAACCACCCAATCCCACTTATATACATGTCCAACCCACGTTTGAAACACTCAAGGGACCCCACCTCCACCACGTTATGAGGTAATGAGTTCCACAAATCAACAGTAGTTACCGAACCAGTATTTACCCAGGTCTATCCAAAATCTAAACTTATCCAATTTATACCTGAAGATAAGATATATGCAAGATAAAGCTGAAGAACAACACCAGGTGTCTTATTACTGACGCTACGATTAATAAATCCTAGTGTTCTATTTGCCTTATTACGAACATTTATGCATTGATTGGTTGGTTTTTAAATTCTTACTAATCATAACTCGGATCCCTTTCACAATCAGACTTGGCAATCTCAACACCATCTAGCTCGTATCTCTTATCATTACCTAACCTCAAAACTTTACATTTGTTAGCATTAAACTGCATCTGCCAATTTCAAAACCCTATTTAGATCGTCTTAAAGTGATAGTGTCTTTTTTCGTGTTTATTTCCCTCCCGATTTTTGTATCAAAGGCAAATTTGCAAATATTGCTGCTCAAACCTGAATCTAAATCATTTATATATATCATGAATAACAGAGGTCTCAGGACAGAGCTTTGAGGCACTCCACTTACATTTTCTCACTCTTAACCCCATTTATATTAACTGTTTCCTTTGGTATAGCCATGCCCTAATCCAACTTAATACAGCACCCTCAATACCGTGAGACTCTAACTTTCTAATCAGTCTTTCATGTGGCACTGTGTCAAAAGCTTTGCTAAAGTCAAGGTACAGAACACAAACCTTTCCACTATCAACTGCCTGAGCTGTGCTGGAATAAAATGATAGTACATTTGTTAAACATGAACGACTATTTGTAAAACCATGTTGTGAATCCTTTATTAATTTGTTTTGCAAGATGAAAAATGGTATTTGCAATTATCGATTCAAGTAACTCCCACAATAGACGTTAAGCTAATTGACCGATAGTTTGACGCAAGTGATCTATCTCCTTTCTTGAAAATTGAAACCACATTAGCAACCTTCCACGACTCTGGCACTCTGCCTGACTAATGATTTATTAAATATGGTAGACAATGGACCGCAAAGCTCTTGCATTCCTTAAGCACCCTGGCAAACACTTCGTCCGGCCCTGGGGATTTATATGGCCTGAGTTTCACTATTTGTTTAATAACATCCTCCCTGGTAACTGCTAAACTAGTCTACCTGTCCTTTTCCCCACCCACATAAACATGTTTGGTTGAAGACATAATGTCAAGTTTCTCTTTAGTAAATACAGAGATAAAATATTTATTAAAAAATACTACTCATCTCTTTGTCATTATCAGTTATCTGACCTGCTCAGTTTTTAATGGACCTATACTTTCCCCAATCTTTGTTCGATATAACTGAATTTTTTTTTTTGCTTGCCCTGTTATGCGAACTTCATAGTTTCTTTTTGCCCTCATCTCTCTCTTTTTTTTAACATCTCTAATCAGTTGGACGAATTCTTGTTCTAAACTGACTTCCCGATTCTTAATCCTTTGTACAAGCTCTTTCTACATTTAAGGTTCTTCAGACCCTTAGTTATCCATTTCGGGTCATTATTATTCGATGTATTCATTTTGTATGGTATACTACGTTCCTATTTTGCTTAGAATATTTTTAAATGTTATATTTTGAATCCACATCGAAATCCCTTTTTACATCACCCATCGCTGGGTTCACGTCTCGCTCCGGCCCACCTCCCATGCCTAAGACTTTCAAATCTATTTCGTCCAAAAATTTCTTAGGCTATTCAAATCAAATTTTCGAAAATCTGGCACTTTAACAGAATTTTCCAATACAAATCTATTCTATACTAAATATGATTTCCTTGTGATCACTGTTCCCTAGCTCACTCCCTATTTCGATGTCATTAATTTGTGTTTCCCTGTTAGTTAACACTGTCTAAAATATTATTTTCCCGCGTTGGTTTCTTAATGTGTTGCGTAAGAAAACAATCGTTAATTATTTCTAGAAAAATCTTCTTCATTATTCCCTGTTTTGTTAAACCAGTTTATTCCACTGAATTTAAAGTCACTCATGACACAAATACTGTTAGACCTAGATGCTCTAGATATTTCATCCCATAGATTCTTTGCTTTCATTATGTCTTAAGTTTGGGGGCCTGTATACAACTCCTATTATAAGATTCCTAGCTTTTTCGTTTAATTCTATCAAAGTAGTTTGTGTGGTGCTCAGTTTTGATTCCTTCTTTGAGACTACATTTAAAATTTTCCCCTAACATGTATGGCTACTTCCCCTCCTCGTCTAATATATCTATCTGTGAAATAGTTTAAATCCATTTATTTAATATTCAACTGATAGTTTTCTATTTTCTACATTCATCCACGTTTTGGTAAATGCAATAATATCTATTTTTTCTGTGCAGACAAGAGCATTTAACTCGTTTTTGTTTCTTAGACTTCTACTGTTCGGGTAATATACCCTAAGTGTACTGTTATTTTGAGGCCCTTCTCTTTCCCTGATCATTTTGTCAGTTTGTTTCTCCCACAAACACGTACTTTTATTACCTCCTTTCCCCATGTCAATTACCATACCACTATCTACTAACAGTTTAAACCCAAACAAAACTCTCCCACCACAGGTTCCAACTAGTTGGTAACAACCACAACCCCAGCCCTGGATAGATGCACCCCATCCCGAGCATACATGTCATTTCTTCCATAAAAGTGTTCCCAGTTATCTATGAATGATATTGCATTTGATTTGCATTATTTATTCAATCGGCAATTGACACCAAGTGCCCTCGACAACCATTCATTTGCAACTCCCTTTCTTGGAAGAATGCTACATACGATTGGGGATTCCTACCTTGCTCCTAACTAATTCTATGGCTGTCTTAAACCTCTGTATCAGTTCCTCACTCCTAACTCGTCCAACATCATTTCCACCAGCACTGATACAAATAATGGGTTTGTTCCCATTTCCAGCCATTATATAATTCATGTTAACAATATCACCAGTTCCGGATAACAAACCCTTAACCTGTTCCCCCCCCCCCTATTCTCTGGCACGAAAAGCTCTATGCAGATATCTCACCCGGGAACCCTCCAACAACCAAAATTCGCTTAGATATCCCCTTCACTTTGTGAGCGCCTTGAGGGACCTGCGCTCCCTTCGTTGTCTTGCATCTCGGGGGAACTAGTCTCCCCACAGCATTCGTCTTCCAGCACAGCGAATGGGCTGGAAGTCTTTTATAACATCTGTAGGCGGCTTTGTCAGTCTTCTTAAGACCCCTGTTCTTTACGAGATTCCAAGATGACGACTTTGTACTGCTGCGCTCCTTATTTGTTGCTTCTTGTCGCTGTTTCGTCTGTCGTGGCTCCTTCATCCGTCGTATTTCCTCCAGCAGGGAATCCACCTCTGCCTTCAGAGCTCCAACACAGCTCCCTCACCAGCACCAGTTCACTCACCACAACTTCCATTTTCAGTATAGGGACACCTGGAGCTGCAGCTACACACCCTCACTGTGACCGACTCCGCCTGCCTGTAATCACCACATTGTTTGAGGTTTCCTGCTTAAAAAATGTGGTGGTGTGTGGCTGATAGAGCCATGGGGGGGGGAGGAGGGGGGGTGCATCCCTAGTTGGCCGTTGCAACGATAACAATTGAAAACATAATGTAAAAAAACTAAATGTGTATAAAACAAAACTTTTAGATTACAAGGAACTCAAGTTTGTGTTTCCATAGAGCCCATCGTCATGTTTTGGGAGTACTTACGGGAGGGACGAGGACCGGGGTACATATACTGACGGATAACTCAATTAGAAAGTGGAAATCGGTAGTATTGAGTTTGGACAAACTAGAAACCATTTTTTTACTGGTGTTGCAAAGATAATAACCTAACCTTCCTAGTCCTAATATGTCATCTGAGGCCTAATGTAGTACGTGTGTGTGCTATACTAGGCCTAGGAATATTTGTTTGCTAAGCTTAATTTTGTTCGGACTGAAGAGTACAAAATTCTATCTGATTGCTTAGTACGTCAATGTTTGAAGTATTTTGTAACAGTTTGTAACTATGGTGCAGTCCCAACCAGTACTACTGAACAGGAGGATGGGTTGTTCCAGATGTTCCACCTTGGGAATGGCGCCAAACTCTTAAACCCCCCCCCCCCACCCCACCGCACCCAACCCACCTCGCCCCACCCCACCTCGCCCCACCCACACCCTATTTTTGGCGGGGAAAAAATAGGGTGGGATGGGGGGGGGGGGAGGGGGGAGTAGAAATAATAAGATAGTATTTTGTTCTGCCAGCAGAACCAAACCCTCGCCATAACATAAAGTACATGACCGGATGCTTCAGAAACAAGGAGCAAGATGTTTATCCTTTAGCGTAAGATTTCTTGGAAACTTGAGTGAACTACTAGCTGGTTGTGGTTGTACTTGAGTCATGATATCTATCCCTTGGTCCTGACCCCTGTCACCCCTTCATGCCACCCCTTACCCCTCTCCCCTGCGCCCCTTCTCCTTCTCTCCTGCCCCCTCCTTTATCCCTTCACTCCAGCCCCCCTTTTCCACACCTGCACATTATGACCCTTCACTCCTCCCCCCCCTTTTCCAACTTGGCCCCCATTACCCCCACTCTCCTAACACCTCTCCCCCCCTCCACTCACTCCTGACCCCATTTTATTAAGATTATATCAATAAAGACTCCCCTTTTACTCCCCCCCTCAGCTCAGACCCCCCTTTTAATCCCCCCCTCAGCCCAGACCCCCTTTTACTCCCCCCCTCAGCTCAGACCCCCCTTTTAATCCCCCCCCTCAGCCCAGACCCCCCTTTTAATCCCCCCCCTCAGCCCAGACCCCCTTTTAATCCCCCCCTCAGCCCAGACCCCCTTTTACTCCCCCCTCAGCCCAGACCCCCTTTTACTCCCCCCCTCAGCCCAGACCCCCTTTTACTCCCCCCCTCAGCCCAAACCCCCCTTTTAATCCCCCCCTCAGCCCAGACCCCCTGTTACTCCCCCCCTCAGCCCAGACCCCCTGTTACTCCCCCCCCTCAGCCCAGACCCCCTTTTACTCCCCCCCTCAGCCCAGACCCCCTTTTACTCCCCCCCTCAGCCCAGACCCCCTTTTACTCCCTCAGCCCAGACCCCCTTTTACTCCCCCCCTCAGCCCAGACCCCCTGTTACTCCCCCCCCTCAGCCCAGACCCCCTTTTACTCCCCCCCCTCAGCCCAGACCCCCTTTTACTCCCTCAGCCCAGACCCCCTTTTACTCCCCCCTCAGCCCAGACCCCCTTTTACTCCCCCCCTCAGCCCAGACCCCCTTTTACTCCCCCCTCAGCCCAGACCCCCTTTTACTCCCCCCCTTAGCCCAGACCCCCCTTTACTCCCCCCTCAGCCTAGACTCCCCTTTACTCCCCCCTCAGCCCAGACCCCTCTTTACTCCCCCCTCAGCCCAGACCCCCTTTTACTCCCCCCCTCAGCCCAGACCCCCTTTTACTCCCCCCCTCAGCCCAGACCCCCTTTTACTCCCCCCCCTCAGCCCAGACCCCCTTTTACTCCCCCCCTCAGCCCAGACCCCCTTTCACTCCCCCCCTCAGCCCAGACCCCCTTTTACTTCCCCCCTCAGCCCAGACCCCCTTTTACTTCCCCCCTCAGCCCAGACCCCCTTTTACTCCCCCCCTCAGCCCAGACCCCCTTTTACTCCCCCCCCTCAGCCCAGACCCCCTTTTACTCCCCCCCTCAGCCCAGACCCCCTTTTACTCCCCCCCTCAGCCCTGACCCCCTTTTACTCCCCCCCTCAGCCCTGACCCCCTTTTACTCCCCCCCTCAGCCCTGACCCCCTTTTACTCCCCCCCTCAGCCCTGACCCCCTTTTACTCCCCCCCTCAGCCCTGACCCCCTTTTACTCCCCCCATCAGCCCTGACCCCCTTTTACTCCCCCCTCAGCCCTGACCCCCTTTTACTCCCCCCCTCAGCCCTGACCCCCTTTCACTCCCCCCTCAGCCCTGACCCCCTTTTACTCCCCCCCTCAGCCCAGACCCCCTTTTACTCCCCCCTCAGCCCAGACCCCCTTTTACTCCCCCTCAGCCCAGACCCCCTTTTACTCCCCCTTCAGCCCAGACCCCCTTTTACTCCCCCCCTCAGCCCACACCCCCCTTTACTCCCCCCTTAGCCCAGACCCCTCTTTACTCCCCCCTCAGCCCAGACCCCTCTTTACTCCCCCCCTAAGCCCTGTCCCCCTTTTACTCCCCCCTTCAGCCCAGACCCCCTTTTACTCCCCCCCTCAGCCCAGACCCCCTTTTACTCCCCCCCTCAGCCCAGACCCCCTTTTACTCCCCCCCTCAGCCCAGACCCCCTTTTACTCCCCCCCTCAGCCCAGACCCCCTTTTACTCCCCCCCTCAGCCCAGACCCCCTTTTACTCCCCCCCTCAGCCCAGACCCCCTTTTACTTCCCCCCTCAGCCCAGACCCCCTTTTACTCCCCCCCTCAGCCCAGACCCCCTTTTACTCCCCCCCTCAGCCCAGACCCCCTTTTACTCCCCCCTCAGCCCAGACCCCCTTTTACTCCCCCCCTCAGCCCAAACCCCCTTTTACTCCCCCCTCAGCCCAGACCCCCTTTTACTCCCCCCTCAGCCCAGACCCCCTTTTACTCCCCCCTCAGCCCAGACCCCCTTTTACTCCCCCCCTCAGCCCAAACCCCCCTTTTAATCCCCCCCTCAGCCCAGACCCCCTGTTACTCCCCCCCTCAGCCCAGACCCCCTGTTACTCCCCCCCCCTCAGCCCAGACCCCCTTTTACTCCCCCCCCCTCAGCCCAGACCCCCTTTTACTCCCCCCCCTCAGCCCAGACCCCCTTTTACTCCCTCAGCCCAGACCCCCTTTTACTCCCCCCTCAGCCCAGACCCCCTTTTACTCCCCCCCTCAGCCCAGACCCCCTTTTACTCCCCCCCTCAGCCCAGACCCCCTTTTACTCCCCCCCTCAGCCCAGACCCCCTTTTACTCCCCCCTTAGCCCAGACCCCCTTTTACTCCCCCCCTTAGCCCAGACCCCCCTTTACTCCCCCCTCAGCCTAGACCCCCCTTTACTCCCCCCTCAGCCCAGACCCCTCTTTACTCCCCCCTCAGACCAGACCCCCTTTTACTCCCCCCCTCAGCCCAGACCCCCTTTTACTCCCCCCCTCAGCCCAGACCCCCTTTTACTCCCCCCTCAGCCAGACCCCCTTTTACTCCCCCCCTCAGCCCAGACCCCCTTTTACTCCCCCCCTCAGCCCAGACCCCCTTTTACTCCCCCCCCTCAGCCCAGACCCCCTTTTACTCCCCCCCTCAGCCCAGACCCCCTTTTACTTCCCCCCTCAGCCCAGACCCCCTTTTACTCCCCCCCCTCAGCCAAGACCCCCTTTTACTCCCCCCCCTCAGCCCAGACCCCCTTTTACTCCCCCCCTCAGCCCAGACCCCCTTTTACTCCCCCCCTCAGCCCAGACACCCTTTTACTCCCCCCCCCTCAGCCCAGACCCCTTTTACTCCCCCCCCTCAGCCCAGACCCCCTTTTACTCCCCCCCTCAGCCCAGACCCCCTTTTACTCCCCCCCTCAGCCCAGACCCCCTTTTACTCCCACCCTCAGCCCTGACCCCCTTTTACTCCCCCCCTCAGCCCTGACCCCCTTTTACTCCCCCCCTCAGCCCTGACCCCCTTTTACTCCCCCCCTCAGCCCTGACCCCCTTTTACTCCCCCCTCAGCCCTGACCCCCTTTTACTCCCCCCTCAGCCCTGACCCCCTTTTACTCCCCCCCTCAGCCCTGACCCCCTTTCACTCCCCCCTCAGCCCTGACCCCCTTTTACTCCCCCCCTCAGCCCAGACCCCCTTTTACTCCCCCCCTCAGCCCAGACCCCCTTTTACTCCCCCCCCTCAGCCCAGACCCCCTTTTACTCCCCCCCCCTCAGCCCAGACCCCCTTTTACTCCCCCCCTCAGCCCAGACCCCCTTTTACTCCCCCCCTCAGCCCAGACCCCCTTTTACTCCCCCCTCAGCCCTGACCCCCTTTTACTCCCCCCCTCAGCCCTGACCCCCTTTTACTCCCCCCTCAGCCCTGACCCCCTTTTACTCCCCCCCTCAGCCCTGACCCCCTTTTACTCCCCCCTCAGCCCTGACCCCCTTTTACTCCCCCCTCAGCCCTGACCCCCTTTTACTCCCCCCCTCAGCCCTGACCCCCTTTCACTCCCCCCTCAGCCCTGACCCCCTTTTACTCCCCCCCTCAGCCCAGACCCCCTTTTACTCCCCCCTCAGCCCAGACCCCCTTTTACTCCCCCCTCAGCCCAGACCCCCTTTTACTCCCCCCTCAGCCCAGACCCCCTTTTACTCCCCCCTCAGCCCAGACCCCCCTTTACTCCCCCTTAGCCCAGACCCCTCTTTACTCCCCCCTCAGCCCAGACACCTCTTTACTCCCCCCCTCAGCCCTGTCCCCCTTTTACTCCCCCCCTCAGCCCAGACCCCCTTTTACTCCCCCCCTCAGCCCAGACCCCCTTTTACTCCCCCCCCTCAGCCCAGACCCCCTTTTACTCCCCCCCCTCAGCCCAGACCCCCTTTTACTCCCCCCCTCAGCCCAGACCCCCTTTTACTCCCCCCCTCAAGCCCAGAACCCCCTTTTACTCCCCCCCTCAGCCCAGACCCCCTTTTACTCCCCCCCTCAGCCCAAACCCCCTTTTACTCCCCCCCTCAGCCCAAACCCCCCTTTTAATCCCCCCCTCAGCCCAGACCCCTGTTACTCCCCCCCTCAGCCCAGACCCCCTGTTACTCCCCCCCTCAGCCCAGACCCCCTTTTACTCCCCCCTCAGCCCAGACCCCCTTTTACTCCCCCCCTCAGCCCAGACCCCCTTTTACTCCCCCCCTCAGCCCAGACCCCCTTTTACTCCCCCCTCAGCCCAGACCCCGTTTTACTCCCCCCCTCAGCCCAGACCCCCTTTTACTCCCCCCTCAGCCCAGACCCCCTTTTACTCCCCCCTCAGCCCAGACCCCCCTTTTACTCCCCCCCTTAGCCCAGACCCCCCTTTTACTCCCCCCCTCAGCCTAGACCCCCTTTACTCCCCCCTCAGCCCAGACCCCCTTTTACTCCCCCCCTCAGCCCAGACCCCCTTTTACTCCCCCCCTCAGCCCAGACCCCCTTTTACTCCCCCCTCAGCCCAGACCCCCTTTTACTCCCCCCTCAGCCCAGACCCCCTTTTACTCCCCCCCTCAGCCCAGAACCCCTTTTACTCCCCCCTCAGCCCAGACCCCCTTTTACTCCCCCCCTCAGCCCAGACCCCCTTTTACTTCCCCCCTCAGCCCAGACCCCCTTTTACTCCCCCCCCTCAGCCCAGACCCCCTTTTACTCCCCCCCCCTCAGCCCAGACCCCCTTTTACTCCCCCCCCTCAGCCCAGACCCCCTTTTACTCCCCCCCCCCTCAGCCAGACCCCCTTTTACTCCCCCCCTCAGCCCAGACCCCCTTTTACTCCCCCCTCAGCCCTGACCCCCTTTTACTCCCCCCCTCAGCCCTGACCCCCTTTTACTCCCCCCCTCAGCCCTGACCCCCTTTTACTCCCCCCCTCAGCCCTGACCCCCTTTTACTCCCCCCCATCAGCCCTGACCCCCTTTTACTCCCCCCTCAGCCCTGACCCCCTTTTACTCCCCCCCTCAGCCCTGACCCCCTTTCACTCCCCCCTCAGCCCTGACCCCCTTTTACTCCCCCCCTCAGCCCAGACCCCCTTTTACTCCCCCCCTCAGCCCAGACCCCCTTTTACTCCCCCCTCAGCCCAGACCCCCTTTTACTCCCCCTTCAGCCCAGACCCCCCTTTACTCCCCCCCTCAGCCCAGACCCCCCTTTACTCCCCCCTTAGCCCAGACCCCTCTTTACTCCCCCCTCAGCCCAGACCCCTCTTTACTCCCCCCCCTAAGCCCTGTCCCCCTTTTACTCCCCCCCTCAGCCCAGACCCCCTTTTACTCCCCCCCTCAGCCCAGACCCCCTTTTACTCCCCCCCTCAGCCCAGACCCCCTTTTACTCCCCCCCTCAGCCCAGACCCCCTTTTACTCCCCCCCTCAGCCCAGACCCCCTTTTACTCCCCCCCTCAGCCCAGACCCCCTTTTACTCCCCCCTCAGCCCAGACCCCCTTTTACTCCCCCCCTCAGCCCAGACCCCCTTTTACTCCCCCCCTCAGCCCAGACCCCCTTTTACTCCCCCCCTCAGCCCAGACCCCCTTTTACTCCCCCCCTCAGCCCAGACCCCCTTTTACTCCCCCCCTCAGCCCAGACCCCCTTTTACTCCCCCCCTCAGCCCAGACCCCCTTTTACTCCCCCCTCAGCCCAGACCCCCTTTTACTCCCCCCTCAGCCCAGACCCCCTTTTACTCCCCCTCAGCCCAGACCCCCTTTTACTCCCCCCTCAGCCCAGACCCCCTTTTACTCCCCCCCTCAGCCCAAACCCCCCTTTTAATCCCCCCCTCAGCCCAGACCCCCTGTTACTCCCCCCCTCAGCCCAGACCCCCTGTTACTCCCCCCCCCTCAGCCCAGACCCCCTTTTACTCCCCCCCCTCAGCCCAGACCCCCTTTTACTCCCCCCCCTCAGCCCAGACCCCCTTTTACTCCCTCAGCCCAGACCCCCTTTTACTCCCCCCTCAGCCCAGACCCCCTTTTACTCCCCCCCTCAGCCCAGACCCCCTTTTACTCCCCCCCTCAGCCCAGACCCCCTTTTACTCCCCCCCTCAGCCCAGACCCCCTTTTACTCCCCCCCTCAGCCCAGACCCCCTTTTACTCCCCCCTTAGCCCAGACCCCCTTTTACTCCCCCCCTTAGCCCAGACCCCCCTTTACTCCCCCCTCAGCCTAGACCCCCCTTTACTCCCCCCTCAGCCCAGACCCCCTTTTACTCCCCCCCTCAGCCCAGACCCCCTTTTACTCCCCCCCTCAGCCCAGACCCCCTTTTACTTCCCCCCTCAGCCCAGACCCCCTTTTACTCCCCCCCCTCAGCCCAGACCCCCTTTTACTCCCCCCCCTCAGCCCAGACCCCCTTTTACTCCCCCCTCAGCCCAGACCCCCTTTTACTCCCCCCCTCAGCCCAGACCCCCTTTTACTCCCCCCCTCAGCCCAGACCCCCTTTTACTCCCCCCCTCAGCCCAGACCCCCTTTTACTCCCCCCCTCAGCCCAGACCCCCTTTTACTCCCCCCCTCAGCCCAGACCCCCTTTTACTCCCCCCCTCAGCCCTGACCCCCTTTTACTCCCCCCTCAGCCCTGACCCCCTTTTACTCCCCCCCTCAGCCCTGACCCCCTTTTACTCCCCCCCTCAGCCCTTGACCCCCTTTTACTCCCCCCCTCAGCCCTGACCCCCTTTTACTCCCCCCCTCAGCCCTGACCCCCTTTTACTCCCCCCTCAGCCCTGACCCCCTTTTACTCCCCCCTCAGCCCTGACCCCCTTTTTACTCCCCCCCTCAGCCCTGACCCCCTTTCACTCCCCCCTCAGCCCAGACCCCCTTTTACTCCCCCCCTCAGCCCAGACCCCCTTTTACTCCCCCCCTTAGCCCAGACCCCCTTTTACTCCCCCCCTCAGCCCAGACCCCCTTTACTCCCCCCTCAGCCCAGACCCCTTTTACTCCCCCCTCAGCCCAGACCCCCTTTTACTCCCCCCTCAGCCCAGACCCCCCTTTACTCCCCCCTTAGCCCAGACCCCCCTTTACTCCCCCCTCAGCCCAGACCCCTCTTTACTCCCCCCCTCAGCCCTGTCCCCCTTTTACTCCCCCCCTCAGCCCAGACCCCCTTTTACTCCCCCCCTCAGCCCAGACCCCCTTTTACTCCCCCCCTCAGCCCAGACCCCCTTTTACTCCCCCCCCCTCAGCCCAGACCCCCTTTTACTCCCCCCCTCAGCCCAGACCCCCTTTTACTCCCCCCCTCAGCCCAGACCCCCTTTTACTCCCCCCCTCAGCCCAGACCCCCTTTTACTCCCCCCTCAGCCCAAACCCCCTTTTACTCCCCCCCTCAGCCCAGACCCCCTTTTACTCCCCCCTCAGCCCTGACCCCCTTTTA
The DNA here is from genome assembly GCF_040958095.1 of Procambarus clarkii. Taxonomy (NCBI): domain Eukaryota; kingdom Metazoa; phylum Arthropoda; class Malacostraca; order Decapoda; family Cambaridae; genus Procambarus; species Procambarus clarkii. The sequence continues at coordinate 16,442,844 of NC_091168.1, forward strand.
CTCCCCCCTCAGCCCTGACCCCCTTTTACTCCCCCCCTCAGCCCTGACCCCCTTTTACTCCCCCCCTCAGCCCTGACCCCCTTTTACTCCCCCCCTCAGCCCTGACCCCCTTTTACTCCCCCCTCAGCCCTGACCCCCTTTTACTTCCCCCCTCAGCCCTGACCCCCTTTCACTCCCCCCTCAGCCCTGACCCCCTTTCACTCCCCCTCAGCCCTGACCCCCTTTTACTCCCCCCCCTCAGCCCAGACCCCCTTTTACTCCCCCCTCAGCCCAGACCCCCTTTTACTCCCCCCTCAGCCCAGACCCCCTTTTACTCCCCCCTCAGCCCAGACCCCCTTTTACTCCCCTCTCAGCCCAGACCCCCTTTTACTCCCCCCTCAGCCCAGACCCCCTTTTACTCCCCCCCTCAGCCCAGACCCCCCTTTACTCCCCCCTTAGCCCAGACCCCTCTTTACTCCCCCCTCAGCCCAGACCCCCTTTTACTCCCCCCCCCTCAGCCCAGACCCCCTTTTACTCCCCCCTCAGCCCAGACCCCCTTTTACTCCCCCCTCAGCCCAGACCCCCTTTTACTCCCCCCTCAGCCCAGACCCCCCTTTACTCCCCCCTTAGCCCAGACCCCCCTTTACTCCCCCCTCAGCCCAGACCCCTCTTTACTCCCCCCCTCAGCCCTGTCCCCCTTTTACTCCCCCCCTCAGCCCAGACCCCCTTTTACTCCCCCCCTCAGCCCAGACCCCCTTTTACTCCCCCCCTCAGCCCAGACCCCCTTTTACTCCCCCCCCCTCAGCCCAGACCCCCTTTTACTCCCCCCCTCAGCCCAGACCCCCTTTTACCTCCCCCCCTCAGCCCAGACCCCCTTTTACTCCCCCCCTCAGCCCAGACCCCCTTTTACTCCCCCCTCAGCCCAAACCCCCTTTTACTCCCCCCCTCAGCCCAGACCCCCTTTTACTCCCCCCTCAGCCCTGACCCCCTTTTACTCCCCCCTCAGCCCTGACCCCCTTTTACTCCCCCCCTCAGCCCTGACCCCCTTTTACTCCCCCCCTCAGCCCTGACCCCCTTTTACTCCCCCCCTCAGCCCTGACCCCCTTTTACTCCCCCCTCAGCCCTGACCCCCTTTTACTTCCCCCCTCAGCCCTGACCCCCTTTCACTCCCCCCTCAGCCCTGACCCCCTTTCACTCCCCCTCAGCCCTGACCCCCTTTTACTCCCCCCCCTCAGCCCAGACCCCCTTTTACTCCCCCCTCAGCCCAGACCCCCTTTTACTCCCCCCCTCAGCCCAGACCCCCTTTTACTCCCCCCTCAGCCCAGACCCCCTTTTACTCCCCTCTCAGCCCAGACCCCCTTTTACTCCCCCCTCAGCCCAGACCCCCTTTTACTCCCCCCCTCAGCCCAGACCCCCCTTTACTCCCCCCTTAGCCCAGACCCCTCTTTACTCCCCCCTCAGCCCAGACCCCCTTTTACTCCCCCCCCCTCAGCCCAGACCCCCTTTTACTCCCCCCCCTCAGCCCAGACCCCCTTTTACTCCCCCCCCTCAGCCCAGACCCCCTTTTACTCCCCCCCTCAGCCCAGACCCCCTTTTACTCCCCCCCTCAGCCCAGACCCCCTTTTACTCCCCCCCCTCAGCCCTGACCCCCTTTTACTCCCCCCCTCAGCCCTGACCCCCTTTTACTCCACCCTCAGCCCTGACCCCCTTTTACTCCCCCCCTCAGCCCTGACCCCCTTTTACTCCCCCCTCAGCCCTGACCCCCTTTTACTCCCCCCTCAGCCCTGACCCCCTTTTACTCCCCCCCTCAGCCCTGACCCCCTTTCACTCCCCCCTCAGCCCTGACCCCCTTTTACTCCCCCCCTCAGCCCAGACCCCCTTTTACCCCCCCCTCAGCCCAGACCCCCTTTTACTCCCCCCTCAGCCCAGACCCCCTTTTACTCCCCCCTCAGCCCAGACCCCCTTTTACTCCCCCTCAGCCCAGACCCCCCTTTTCTCCCCCCTTAGCCCAGACCCCTCTTTACTCCCCCTCAGCCCAGACACCTCTTTACTCCCCCCCTCAGCCCTGTCCCCCTTTTACTCCCCCCCTCAGCCCAGACCCCCTTTTACTCCCCCCTCAGCCCAGACCCCCTTTTACTCCCCCCCCCTCAGCCCAGACCCCCTTTTACTCCCCCCCCCTCAGCCCAGACCCCCTTTTACTCCCCCCCTCAGCCCAGACCCCCTTTTACTCCCCCCCTCAGCCCAGACCCCCTTTTACTCCCCCCCTCAGCCCAGACCCCCTTTTACTCCCCCCCTCAGCCCAAACCCCCTTTTACTCCCCCCCTCAGCCCAAACCCCCCTTTTAATCCCCCCTCAGCCCAGACCCCCTGTTACTCCCCCCCTCAGCCCAGACCCCCTGTTACTCCCCCCCTCAGCCCAGACCCCCTTTTACTCCCCCCCTCAGCCCAGACCCCCTTTTACTCCCCCCCTCAGCCCAGACCCCCTTTTACTCCCCCCCTCAGCCCAGACCCCCTTTTACTCCCCCCTCAGCCCAGACCCCGTTTTACTCCCCCCCTCAGCCCAGACCCCCTTTTACTCCCCCCTCAGCCCAGACCCCCTTTTACTCCCCCCTCAGCCCAGACCCCCTTTTACTCCCCCCCTTAGCCCAGACCCCCCTTTACTCCCCCCTCAGCCTAGACCCCCCTTTACTCCCCCCTCAGCCCAGACCCCCTTTTACTCCCCCCCTCAGCCCAGACCCCCTTTTACTCCCCCCCTCAGCCCAGACCCCCTTTTACTCCCCCCCTCAGCCCAGACCCCCTTTTACCCCCCCCCTCAGCCCAGACCCCCTTTTACTCCCCCCCTCAGCCCAGAACCCCTTTTACTCCCCCCCTCAGCCCAGACCCCCTTTTACTCCCCCCCTCAGCCCAGACCCCCTTTTACTTCCCCCCTCAGCCCAGACCCCCTTTTACTCCCCCCCCTCAGCCCAGACCCCCTTTTACTCCCCCCCCCTCAGCCCAGACCCCCTTTTACTCCCCCCCCTCAGCCCAGACCCCCTTTTACTCCCCCCCCCTCAGCCCAGACCCCCTTTTACTCCCCCCCTCAGCCCAGACCCCCTTTTACTCCCCCCTCAGCCCTGACCCCCTTTTACTCCCCCCCTCAGCCCTGACCCCCTTTTACTCCCCCCCTCAGCCCTGACCCCCTTTTACTCCCCCCCTCAGCCCTGACCCCCTTTTACTCCCCCCCATCAGCCCTGACCCCCTTTTACTCCCCCCTCAGCCCTGACCCCCTTTTACTCCCCCCCTCAGCCCTGACCCCCTTTCACTCCCCCCTCAGCCCTTACCCCCTTTTACTCCCCCCCTCAGCCCAGACCCCCTTTTACTCCCCCCCTCAGCCCAGACCCCCTTTTACTCCCCCCTCAGCCCAGACCCCCTTTTACTCCCCCTTCAGCCCAGACCCCCCTTTACTCCCCCCCTCAGCCCAGACCCCCCTTTACTCCCCCCTTAGCCCAGACCCCTCTTTACTCCCCCCTCAGCCCAGACCCCTCTTTACTCCCCCCTCAGCCCAGACCCCTCTTTACTCCCCCCCCTAAGCCCTGTCCCCCTTTTACTCCCCCCCTCAGCCCAGACCCCCTTTTACTCCCCCCCTCAGCCCAGACCCCCTTTTACTCCCCCCCTCAGCCCAGACCCCCTTTTACTCCCCCCCTCAGCCCAGACCCCCTTTTACTCCCCCCCTCAGCCCAGACCCCCTTTTACTCCCCCCCTCAGCCCAGACCCCCTTTTACTCCCCCCCTCAGCCCAGACCCCCTTTTACTCCCCCCCTCAGCCCAGACCCCCTTTTACTCCCCCCCTCAGCCCAGACCCCCTTTTACTCCCCCCCTCAGCCCAGACCCCCTTTTACTCCCCCCCTCAGCCCAGACCCCCTTTTACTCCCCCCCTCAGCCCAGACCCCCTTTTACTCCCCCCCTCAGCCCAGACCCCCTTTTACTCCCCCCTCAGCCCAGACCCCCTTTTACTCCCCCCTCAGCCCAGACCCCCTTTTACTCCCCCTCAGCCCAGACCCCCTTTTACTCCCCCCTCAGCCCAGACCCCCTTTTACTCCCCCCTCAGCCCAAACCCCCCTTTTAATCCCCCCCTCAGCCCAGACCCCCTGTTACTCCCCCCCTCAGCCCAGACCCCCTGTTACTCCCCCCCCTCAGCCCAGACCCCCTTTTACTCCCCCCCCCTCAGCCCAGACCCCCTTTTACTCCCCCCCCTCAGCCCAGACCCCCTTTTACTCCCTCAGCCCAGACCCCCTTTTACTCCCCCCTCAGCCCAGACCCCCTTTTACTCCCCCCCTCAGCCCAGACCCCCTTTTACTCCCCCCCTCAGCCCAGACCCCCTTTTACTCCCCCCCTCAGCCCAGACCCCCTTTTACTCCCCCCCTCAGCCCAGACCCCCTTTTACTCCCCCCCTCAGCCCAGACCCCCTTTTACTCCCCCCTTAGCCCAGACCCCCTTTTACTCCCCCCCTTAGCCCAGACCCCCCTTTACTCCCCCCTCAGCCTAGACCCCCCTTTACTCCCCCCTCAGCCCAGACCCCCCTTTACTCCCCCCTCAGCCTAGACCCCCCTTTACTCCCCCCTCAGCCCAGACCCCCTTTTACTCCCCCCCTCAGCCCAGACCCCCTTTTACTCCCCCCCTCAGCCCAGACCCCCTTTTACTTCCCCCCTCAGCCCAGACCCCCTTTTACTCCCCCCCCTCAGCCCAGACCCCCTTTTACTCCCCCCCCTCAGCCCAGACCCCCTTTTACTCCCCCCCCCTCAGCCCAGACCCCCTTTTACTCCCCCCCTCAGCCCAGACCCCCTTTTACTCCCCCCCCTCAGCCCAGACCCCCTTTTACTCCCCCCCTCAGCCCAGACCCCCTTTTACTCCCCCCCTCAGCCCAGACCCCCTTTTACTCCCCCCTCAGCCCAGACCCCCTTTTACTCCCCCCCTCAGCCCTGACCCCCTTTTACTCCCCCCTCAGCCCTGACCCCCTTTTACTCCCCCCCTCAGCCCTGACCCCCTTTTACTCCCCCCCTCAGCCTTGACCCCCTTTTACTCCCCCCCTCAGCCCTGACCCCCTTTTACTCCCCCCCTCAGCCCTGACCCCCTTTTACTCCCCCCTCAGCCCTGACCCCCTTTTACTCCCCCCTCAGCCCTGACCCCCTTTTTACTCCCTCCCTCAGCCCTGACCCCCTTTCACTCCCCCCTCAGCCCAGACCCCCTTTTACTCCCCCCCTCAGCCCAGACCCCCTTTTACTCCCCCCTCAGCCCAGACCCCCTTTTACTCCCCCCTCAGCCCAGACCCCCTTTTACTCCCCCCTCAGCCCAGACCCCCTTTTACTCCCCCCTCAGCCCAGACCCCCCTTTACTCCCCCCTTAGCCCAGACCCCCCTTTACTCCCCCCTCAGCCCTGTCCCCCTTTTACTCCCCCCCTCAGCCCTGTCCCCCTTTTACTCCCCCCCTCAGCCCAGACCCCCTTTTACTCCCCCCCTCAGCCCAGACCCCCTTTTACTCCCCCCCTCAGCCCAGACCCCCTTTTACTCCCCCCCCCCTCAGCCCAGACCCCCTTTTACTCCCCCCCTCAGCCCAGACCCCCTTTTACTCCCCCCCTCAGCCCAGACCCCCTTTTACTCCCCCCCTCAGCCCAGACCCCCTTTTACTCCCCCCTCAGCCCAAACCCCCTTTTACTCCCCCCCTCAGCCCAGACCCCCTTTTACTCCCCCCTCAGCCCTGACCCCCTTTTACTCCCCCCTCAGCCCTGACCCCCTTTTACTCCCCCCCTCAGCCCTGACCCCCTTTTACTCCCCCCCTCAGCCCTGACCCCCTTTTACTCCCCCCCTCAGCCCTGACCCCCTTTTACTCCCCCCTCAGCCCTGACCCCCTTTTACTTCCCCCCTCAGCCCTGACCCCCTTTCACTCCCCCCTCAGCCCTGACCCCCTTTCACTCCCCCTCAGCCCTGACCCCCTTTTACTCCCCCCCCTCAGCCCTGACCCCCTTTTACTCCCCCCCCTCAGCCCAGACCCCCTTTTACTCCCCCCCTCAGCCCAGACCCCCTTTTACTCCCCCCCTCAGCCCAGACCCCCTTTTACTCCCCCCTCAGCCCAGACCCCCTTTTACTCCCCTCTCAGCCCAGACCCCCTTTTACTCCCCCCTCAGCCCAGACCCCCTTTTACTCCCCCCCTCAGCCCAGACCCCCCTTTACTCCCCCCTTAGCCCAGACCCCTCTTTACTCCCCCCTCAGCCCAGACCCCTCTTTACTCCCCCCTCAGCCCTGTCCCCCTTTTACTCCCCCCCTCAGCCCAGACCCCCTTTTACTCCCCCCTCAGCCCAGACCCCCTTTTACTCCCCCCTCAGCCCAGACCCCCTTTTACTCCCCCCTCAGCCCAGACCCCCCTTTACTCCCCCCTTAGCCCAGACCCCCCTTTACTCCCCCCTCAGCCCAGACCCCTCTTTACTCCCCCCCTCAGCCCTGTCCCCCTTTTACTCCCCCCCCCTCATCCCAGACCCCCTTTTACTCCCCCCCTCAGCCCAGACCCCCTTTTACTCCCCCCCTCAGCCCAGACCCTCTTTTACTCCCCCCCCCTCAGCCCAGACCCCCTTTTACTCCCCCCCCTCAGCCCAGACCCCCTTTTACTCCCCCCCTCAGCCCAGACCCCCTTTTACTCCCCCCCCTCAGCCCAGACCCCCTTTTACTCCCCCCTCAGCCCAAACCCCGTTTTACTCCCCCCCTCAGCCCAGACCCCCTTTTACTCCCCCCTCAGCCCTGACCCCCTTTTACTCCCCCCTCAGCCCTGACCCCCTTTTACTCCCCCCCTCAGCCCTGACCCCCTTTTACTCCCCCCCTCAGCCCTGACCCCCTTTTACTCCCCCCCTCAGCCCTGACCCCCTTTTACTCCCCCCTCAGCCCTGACCCCCTTTTACTTCCCCCCTCAGCCCTGACCCCCTTTCACTCCCCCCTCAGCCCTGACCCCCTTTCACTCCCCCTCAGCCCTGACCCCCTTTTACTCCCCCCTCTCAGCCCAGACCCCCTTTTACTCCCCCCCTCAGCCCAGACCCCCTTTTACTCCCCCCCTCAGCCCAGACCCCCTTTTACTCCCCCCCTCAGCCCAGACCCCCTTTTACTCCCCCCTCAGCCCAGACCCCCTTTTACTCCCCCCTCAGCCCAGACCCCCTTTTACTCCCCTCTCAGCCCAGACCCCCTTTTACTCCCCTCTCAGCCCAGACCCCCTTTTACTCCCCCCTCAGCCCAGACCCCCTTTTACTCCCCCCCTCAGCCCAGACCCCCCTTTACTCCCCCCTTAGCCCAGACCCCTCTTTACTCCCCCCTCAGCCCAGACCCCTCTTTACTCCCCCCTCAGCCCTGTCCCCCTTTTACTCCCCCTCTCAGCCCAGACCCCCTTTTACTCCCCCCCTCAGCCCAGACCCCCTTTTACTCCCCCCCTCAGCCCAGACCCCCTTTTACTCCCCCCTCAGCCCAGACCCCCTTTTACTCCCCCCCTCAGCCCAGACCCCCTTTTACTCCCCCCCTCAGCCCAGACCCCCTTTTACTCCCCCCTCAGCCCAGACCCCCTTTTACTCCCCCCCTCAGCCCAGACCCCCTTTTACTCCCCCCCTCAGCCCAGACCCCCTTTTACTCCCCCCCCCTCAGCCCAGACCCCCCTTTACTCCCCGCTTAGCCCAGACCCCTCTTTACTCCCCCCTCAGCCCAGACCCCTCTTTACTCCCCCCCTCAGCCCTGACCCCCTTTTACTCCCCCCTCAGCCCAGACCCCCTTTTACTCCCCCCCCCTCAGCCCTGACCCTCCTTTACTCCCCCCTTAGCCCAGACCCCTCTTTACTCCCCCCTCAGCCCAGACCCCTCTTTACTCACCCCCTCAGCCCAGACCCCCTTTTACTCCCCCCCCCTCAGCCCAGACCCCCTTTTACTCCCCCCCTCAGCCCAGACCCCCTTTTACTCCCCCCTCAGCCCAGACCCCTCTTTACTCCCCCCTCAGCCTAGACCCCCCTTTGCTCCCCCCTTAGCCCAGACCCCTCTTTACTCCCCGCTCACCACCCTTGATCTCTCCCCCCCTCACCACCCTTATCTCTCCTTCCCCTCACCACCCTTATCTCTCCTTCCCCTCACCACCCTTATCTCTCCTTCCCCTCACCACCCTTATCTCTCTTCCCCCCTCACCACCCTTATATCTCCCCCCCCAGTCGCCACCCTTATCTCTCTCCCCCCCCAGTCGCCACCCTTATCTCTCTCCCCCCCCAGTCGCCACCCTTATCTCTCTCCCCCCCCCAGTCGCCACCCTTATCTCTCTCCCCCCCCCCCAGTCGCCACCCTTCTCTCTCTCCCCCCCCCCAGTCGCCACCCTTATCTCTCTCCCCCCCCAGTCGCCACCCTTGTATCTTCCCCCCCCCCAGTCGCCACCCTTACCTCTCTCCCCCCCCCAGTCGCCACCCTTGTATCTTTCCCCCCCCCAGTCGCCACCCTTATCTCTCTCTCCCCCCCCAGTCGCCACCCTTATCTCTCTCTCTTCCCCAGTCGCCACCCTTATCTCTCTCTCTCCCCCCCAGTCGCCACCCTTATCTCTCTCTCTCCCCCCCAGTCGCCACCCTTATCTCTCTCTCCCCCCCCAGTCGCCACCCTTATCTCTCTCTCCCCCCCCCAGTCGCCACCCTTATCTCTCTCCCCCCCAGTCGCCACCCTTATCTCTCTCTCCCCCCCCCCAGTCGCCACCCTTCTCTCTCTCCCCCCCAGTCGCCACTCTTATCTCTCTCCCCCCCCAGTCGCCACTCTTATCTCTCTCCCCCCCCCAGTCGCCACCCTTATCTCTCTCTCCCCCCCAGTCGCCACCCTTATCTCTCTCTCCCCCCCCCAGTCGCCACCCTTATCTCTCTCTCCCCCCCCCCCCCAGTCGCCACCCTTATCTCTCTCTCCCCCCCCAGTCGCCACCCTTATCTCTCTCTCCCCCCCCCAGTCGCCACCCTTATCTCTCTCTCCCCCCCCAGTCGCCACCCTTATCTCTCTCTCCCCCCCCAGTCGCCACCCTTATCTCTCTCTCCCCCCCCAGTCGCCACCCTTATCTCTCTCTCCCCCCCAGTCGCCACCCTTATCTCTCCCCCCCCCCAGTCGCCACCCTTATCTCCCCTCCCCCCAGTCGCCACCCTTATCCCTCCCCCCCCCAGTCGCCACCCTTATCTCTCTCCCCCCCAGTCGCCACCCTTATCTCTCCCCCCTCCAGTCGCCACCCTTATCTCCCCTCCCCCCAGTCGCCACCCTTATCTCTCTCCCCCCAGTCGCCACCCTTATCTCTCTCGCCCCCCAGGCGCCACCCTTATCTCTCTCCCCCCCCAGTCGCCACCCTTATCTCTCTCCCCCCAGTCGCCTCCCTTATCTCTCCCCCCCCAGTCGCCACCCTTATCTCCCCTCCCCCCAGTCGCCACCCTTATCTCTCTCCCCCCAGTCGCCACCCTTATCTCTCTCGCCCCCCAGGCGCCACCCTTATCTCTCTCCCCCCCCCAGTCGCCACCCTTATCTCTCTCCCCCCCAGTCGCCACCCTTATCTCTCTCCCCCCAGTCGCCACCCTTATCTCCCCTCCCCCCAGTCGCCACCCTTATCTCTCTCCCCCCAGTCGCCACCCTTATCTCTCTCGCCCCCCAGGCGCCACCCTTATCTCTCTCCCCCCCCAGTCGCCACCCTTATCTCTCTCCCCCCCAGTCGCCACCCTTATCTCTCCCCCCCCAGTCGCCACCCTTATCTCTCCCCCCCCAGTCGCCACCCTTATCTCTCCCCCCCCCAGTCGCCACCCTTATCTCTCCCCCCCCAGTCGCCACCCTTATCTCTCCCCCCCCAGTCGCCACTCTTCTCTCTCCCCCCCAGTCGCCACCCTTATCTCTCTCTCCCCCCCCAGTCGCCACCCTTATCTCTCTCTCCCCCCCAGTCGCCACCCTTATCTCTCTCTCTCTCCCCCCCAGTCGCCACCCTTATCTCTCTCTCTCCCCCCCCAGTCGCCACCCTTATCTCTCTCTCCCCCCCAGTCGCCACCCTTATCTCTCTCTCCCCCCCCAGTCGCCACCCTTATCTCTCTCTCCCCCCCAGTCGCCACCCTTATCTCTCTCTCCCCCCCAGTCGCCACCCTTATCTCTCTCTCCCCCCCCAGTCGCCACCCTTATCTCTCTCTCCCCCCCCCAGTCGCCACCCTTATCTCTCTCTCCCCCCCCAGTCGCCACCCTTATCTCTCTCTCCCCCCCCTGTCGCCACCCTTATCTCTCCTCCCCCCCAGTCGCCACCCTTATCTCTCTCCCCCCCCCAGTCGCCACCCTTATCTCTCTCCCCCCCAGTCGCCACCCTTATCTATCTCCCCCCCCCAGTCGCCACCCTTATCTCTCCCCCCCCCCAGTCGCCACCCTTATCTCTCCCCCCCCCAGTCGCCACCCTTATCTCTCCCCCCCCCCAGTCGCCACCCTTATCTCTCCCCCCCCCAGTCGCCACCCTTATCTCTCCCCCCCCAGTCGCCACCCTTATCTCTCTCCCCCCCCAGTCGCCACCCTTATCTCTCTCCCCCCCCAGTCGCCACCCTTATCTCTCTCCCCCCCAGTCGCCACCCTTATCTCTCTCCCCCCCCCCCAGTCGCCACCCTTATCTCTCTCCCCCCCCCCAGTCGCCACCCTTATCTCTCCCCCCCCAGTCGCCACCCTTATCTCTCCCCCCCCCCAGTCGCCACCCTTCTGTCTCCCCCCCCCAGTCGCCACCCTTCTGTCTCCCCCCCCCAGTCGCCACCCTTCTGTCTCCCCCCCCCAGTCGCCACCCTTCTGTCTCCCCCCCCCAGTCGCCACCCTTATCTCTCTCCCCCCCCAGTCGCCACCCTTATCTCTCTCCCCCCCCCCCCAGTCGCCACCCTTATCTCTCCCCCCCCAGTCGCCACCCTTATCTCTCCCCCCCCAGTCGCCACCCTTATCTCACCAACCCCCCCAGTCGCCACCCTTATCTCTACCCCCCCCCAGTCGCCACCCTTATCTCTCTCCCCCCCCCAGTCGCCACCCTTATCTCTCCCCCCCCCCCAGTCGCCACCCTTATCTCTCTCCCCCCCCAGTCGCCACCCTTATCTCTCTCCCCCCCCCAGTCGCCACCCTTATCTCTCCCCCCCCCCAGTCGCCACCCTTATCTCTCTCCCCCCCCCAGTCGCCACCCTTATCTCTCTCCCCCCCCCAGTCGCCACCCTTATCTCTCTCCCCCCCAGTCGCCACCCTTATCTCTCCCCCCCCAGTCGCCACCTTTATCTCTCCCCCCCCCCAGTCGCCACCCTTATCTCTCTCCCCCCCCCAGTCGCCACCCTTATCTCTCTCCCCCCCCCCCAGTCGCCACCCTTATCTCTTTCACCCCCCCCCCCAGTCGCCACCCTTATCTCTCCCCCCCCCCAGTCGCCACCCTTATCTCTCTCCCCCCCCCAGTCGCCACCCTTATCTCTCTCCCCCCCCAGTCGCCACCCTTATCTCTCTCCCCCCCAGTCGCCACCCTTATCTCTCTCCCCCCCCCAGTCGCCACCTTTATCTCTCCCCCCCCCAGTCGCCACCCTTATCTCTCTCCCCCCCCCAGTCGCCACCCTTATCTCTCTCCCCCCCCCAGTCGCCACCCTTATCTCTCTCCCCCCCCCCAGTCGCCACCCTTATCTCTCCCCCCCCCCAGTCGCCACCCTTATCTCTCCCCCCCCCCAGTCGCCACCCTTATCTCTCTCCCCCCCCAGTCGCCACCCTTATCTCTCTCCCCCCCCAGTCGCCACCCCTATCTCTCCCCCCCCCAGTCGCCACCCTTATCTCTCTCCCCCTGCCCCCAGTCGCCACCCTTATCTCTCTCTCCTTCCCAGTCGCCACCCTTATCTCTCTCCCCCCCAGTCGCCACCCTTATCTCTCTCCCCCCCCAGTCGCCACCCTTATCTCTCTCCCCCCCCCCAGTCGCCACCCTTATCTCTCTCTCCCCCCCCCAGTCGCCACCCTTATCTCTCTCTCCCCCCCCCCAGTCGCCACCCTTCTCTCTCCCCCCCCCAGTTGCCACCCTTCTCTCTCCCCCCCCCCCAGTCGCCACCCTTATCTCTCTCCCCCCCCCAGTCGCCACCCTTCTTTCTTCCCCCCCAGTCGCCACCCTTCTTTCTTCCCCCCCAGTCGCCACCCTTCTTTCTTCCCCCCCAGTCGCCACCCTTCTTTCTCCCCCCCCCCCAGTCGCCACCCTTATCTCTCCCCCCCCCCCAGTCGCCACCCTTATCTCTCCCCCCCCCCCAGTCGCCACCCTTATCTCTCCCCCCCCCCCCCAGTCGCCACCCTTATCTCTCTCCCCCTGCCCCCCTGAGCGGTTTATTGTGCACCCCATACCCATGGTGTGAGGAAGGCAGCACAACAAGGCCTGCTGGTCTCAGGGTCAGCCATTATTGGCTTATGTTAAGGTCAGTGTTCAACAATGATGCTAATATCACAGAATTAAATAGCAATGGTTCGGTATATTTCTTTTAACCTAATGCAGCTGTTCACCTAGCAGGAGTTACTAGCTTGCCGTAGGGTTGCATCCTGAGGGGGGTGGGGGGATGTCGATATAAGCCTAACGTGAATACAGTTTGGCTGCCTGTACCCGGACACAATACATTATTATTGTATTTCAAGATGTGAGGAGCGGGTAAGGTGTATTAGGCAAGACACGCTGCGTCTTAATGTCTGGGATGGTAATGGTCGCCTTGACTCACTCTTAAAGTTTACACAATACTGGTCTACTGACTGAACTCTGCTTGTTTACTAACAACAAAATTGTCCTCTATTGCTAATGACCCGAAGCTGTTTTAATATATAGCACCAATAATGAAGTTATTAAGGTTTATATAATGTGGTGAGTGTAAGGTGTGGAGACGGTCCGTGGGACAGGCAGCCGGAGACTTGTCATCTTGAGTGGTTGTTCCTCCCGGGGTGGACCTTCCCCACCTGGACGTGCACGCGCGCGCTCAGGCGGGTGAGGTCTTCACAGAGCCATACTGGGTCGCGTGGCGTCACGCTGTCGTGCCCCGTAAAATGCTAAATTGGTAGTTGTGTCTCGTTGATGAGAGCGCCTCACTATTGTGTGTGTGAGAGATGAGGGTGTGAGGTGTGTGTGTGAGGGTGGTGAGGGGGTGTGAGGCCTCCCCTCACCTGCCTCAGTAACACGTGACCACCCCAGTGTCCACCCTTGTATTACAAAACTCACACCTCATTGTTCCTCACACCTTACTGAAGGGCCACACCCACCAGAGCCTGTAGTACACACCAGGCGCTCCTGCACACTGTGTAGTAGCTGCCCCTCCCCCCTCCCCCTCCCTCTCTCTCTCTGTGTCTCTGTCTCTCTCTCTGTGTCTGTGTCTCTGTCTCTCTCTCTCTGTCTCTCTCTCTCTGTCTCTCTCTCTCTGTCTCTCTCTCTCTGTCTCTCTCTCTCTGTCTCTCTCTCTCTGTCTCTCTCTCTCTGTCTCTCTCTGTCTCTCTCTCTCTGTCTCTCTCTCTCTGTCTCTCTCTCTCTGTCTCTCTCTCTCTGTCTCTCTCTCTCTGTCTCTCTCTCTCTGTCTCTCTCTCTCTGTCTCTCTCTCTCTGTCTCTCTCTCTCTGTCTCTCTCTCTCTCTGTCTCTCTCTCTCTCTGTCTCTCTCTCTCTGTCTCTCTCTGTCTCTCTCTCTCTCTCTGTCTCTCTCTCTCTCTCTCTCTCTGTCTCTCTCTCTGTCTCTCTCTCTCTCTCTGTCTCTCTCTCTCTCTCTGTCTCTCTCTCTCTCTCTGTCTCTCTCTCTCTCTCTGTCTCTCTCTCTCTCTCTGTCTCTCTCTCTCTCTCTCTGTCTCTCTCTCTCTCTCTCTGTCTCTCTCTCTCTCTCTCTGTCTCTCTCTCTCTCTCTGTCTCTCTCTCTCTCTCTGTCTCTGTCTCTCTCTCTCTCTCTGTCTCTCTCTCTCTCTCTGTCTCTCTCTCTCTCTCTGTCTCTCTCTCTCTCTCTCTCTCTCTGTCTCTCTCTGTCTCTCTCTCTCTGTCTCTCTCTCTCTGTCTCTCTCTCTCTGTCTCTCTCTCTCTGTCTCTCTCTCTCTCTCTCTGTCTCTCTCTCTCTGTCTCTCTGTCTCTCTCTCTCTGTCTCTCTCTCTCTGTCTCTCTGTCTCTCTCTCTCTGTCTCTCTGTCTCTCTCTCTCTCTGTCTCTCTCTCTCTCTGTCTCTCTCTCTCTCTGTCTCTCTCTCTCTCTCTGTCTCTCTGTCTCTCTGTCTCTCTGTCTCTCTGTCTCTCTGTCTCTCTGTCTCTCTGTCTCTCTCTCTCTCTGTCTCTGTCTCTGTCTCTCTGTCTCCCCCCTACCCTCCGTCCCCCTCCACACACACACAACCCCGTCCCCCCTCCACACACACACAACCCCGTCCCCCCTCCACACACACACAACCCCGTCCCCCTCCACACACACACAACCCCGTCCCCCTCCACACACACACAACCCCGTCCCCCTCCACACACACACAACCCCGTCCCCCTCCACACACACACAACCCCGTCCCCCTCCACACACACACAACCCCGTTCCCCTCCACACACACACAACCCCGTTCCCCTCCACACACACACAACCCCGTCCCCCTCCACACACACACAACCCCGTCCCCCTCCACACACACACAACCCCGTCCCCCTCCACACACACACAACCCCGTCCCCCTCCACACACACACAACCCCGTTCCCCTCCACACACACACAACCCCGTTCCCCTCCACACACACACAACCCCGTTCCCCTCCACACACACACAACCCCGTTCCCCTCCACACACACACAACCCCGTTCCCCTCCACACACACACAACCCCGTTCCCCTCCACACACACACAACCCCGTTCCCCTCCACACACACACAACCCCGTCCCCCTCCAAACACACACAACCCCGTTCCCCTCCACACACACACAACCCCGTCCCCCTCCACACACACACACAGACCACCCCGCCAGCCACTGACACAATAGACACTCAGTGGGAGAGTGCACGATAAAATAATGGAGTCACTTTGAATTCAGTGTGACGTGTTGTTGGCACTTGACGAGACCAGCCACGGGTCGCGCCGTGCCAGACACGCCCCCACGCCCGTGGCCTGATGTCACGGCGTTACTCACCCGTCGTCAGGTTGGTAGCACTGCTCTCCTACGTCACCATGAGGTAATAATAGCCCGGGGCCAATGGCAAGGTGTTGTCGGCGAGTTGTGAGAGGCTGGTGTTTTAAACGTGGCGTGTGGGCACGTGGCGGGCGCGGGGAACAGTTTGGGCACGTGGTGTGTGAGGTCCGGGAGGGTGTCGAGGCTCGGGTGGTGCGGGTAGTGTTGGGTGTGGGGGTGTGGGAGCGGTCACTCGGGTGCTAGCAAGCAACCCAGACTGTGTGACGTTCAGTAATGTTCAGTGGCCGCCGTGTGGTGGTGGGGAGCAGACACCACTTGTTACGTCTACCCGCTTGCTGCTCCCGGCCTCCCCCCGCACCTCTTGTAGGCGTTTGTCTTTGGAATAAATAATTACTGATCACGAGAAGCGATTGTGCGTGTCTGGTGGCTAGTAGGATCATTTGGTGGTATTTCTCTTCTCTGCTTGTTGGTGTTAGGCCCAACACTCGCCATGTACCGTGTCATGTACTCAACAAGGACATGTAGACAACGTTATGCCCAAAGTTAATGTGTGTAGATTCTTGCGGATTTGTGTGTACTCGCCTATTTGTGCTTGCCGGATCGTGCTTTGGCTCCTTGATCCTGCCTTTCTAGCCGTCGGTTGTTTAAAGCAATGACTCCTGTCGTATTTCCCTATTATATCTAGTTTTAAAACTATGAATAGTGTTTACTTCCACAACGTGCTCTTTTAGTTCATTCCATTTTCCCTCTACTCTTAAGCTAAAAAAACATGTGACTCATCTGAGTCTCCATCTTCCATCCCAGCACCATCCGTGTCCCCTTGTTATGTTGGTACTCAGTGTGAACATTTCGTCTAGTTCCACTCTGTCATTCTCCCAAAGTATTTTATGTGTTGCAATCATATCTCCCCGCTCCCTCCCTTTTTATTTTAGCGTCGTCGGGTTCAGTTTCTTCAGCCGTTCTTTATATCTCATCCCTCGCAACTCTGGGACGAGCCTCGTCGCAAATTTCTGAACCTTTTCCAGTTTCAGTGTTTCTATGGGTGGCGGCTCCATGACGGGGCTACTTTCCGTTTATTATTATTATTAACATCTTTATTGACAAAATTAATTACAATTTTGCCTAATCTGAGAATTTTGATAGTCTTATTAAATTGAGGTTAATGCTAGTATTCACTGTCACGCAGGACAGAGGGTCATACATAAGACAATAGGTCTAAACTGTAGGCTGAAGCACATATATATCACGGTTACAATCAATGTTTTAATGTGTGAATATGTGACAACAACTTTCTATTGTGCACTGCCACACAAGGGCAGGGATGGGTTCATAAGTGATGCAGCTTAGAGTATAAATAGAAATTGTTCTTCATTCTTTAAAATGGACAAGCAAATTTTGGGTAAATTGTTAGGATGTCGTCCAGAACACCTGAGTCAATAAAATAGTTACACAGTTGGTGGTACAATAGGCCAGGAGGTCTAAAGTCCTTTACGGTTTCACATTCATCAATATAGTGTTCTAGTGAGTGCATTAAAGGTTTATCACAGAGTTTACAATCTGAATATTCTGGTAGTGGCTCAGCCTCACTAACCTGCCAGATGTGTCTATAGCCAAGGCGAATTCGCGCAATTACTACATCACATTGCCTGGTCCGGTTACTGTGCTGACCATACAAATACCTATTATTACAGAACTTGTCATAACTTTTAATACTGCAGCTTTCAGGTCTCTGTGCATTTCTTAGTTCTTCTAAATCTGAATTAATTTCTTTAATTTGTATGTTTCTAATAACTGCATTAGATAGTCCAAAGTCATAATCAATGTTTTCTTTCCTGCAAGCCTCATTGGCCAATTGATCTACAAAGTCATGTTTTTCAACTCCAACATGGGATGGGATCCACACAAATTTTATACAAGAATTATTATCATTGGCAAAAATTACATTCCATTTAATATTACAAGCTACTTCCGACATACATTGTGATGGGTTATTTAAGGACTGCAGAGCACTTTTAGAGTCACAGAAAATAACTCCACCACCATTGAGCTTAAGGTATTCAGTGGCTAGATAAATACCCAATAGCTCGGTCTGTGTCGTGCTTGCCCAGTTGTTCAATCTCTGTGTACTAGTCATGATCATTTCATTCCCTTTATACACTGCACATGCACAACCTGTTCTACCAGTGCCTAACTGCACAGAGCCATCAGTAAAGGCATAGGATTCAGTCGGTTTGAGAATTTGAAGATGACTGTCAATAGCTTCTAATGTTATACATCTCAAAATGTCAGTGTTATACATTTGTTTTACACTGATGGGAGTATAATGCAGAGAGACCTCCACATCTTTCCAAGGGGGAATATAGTGAACAGTTTTATCAGGGTTAAGAGATACATTCAGTTTCTGAAGATTATAGGCACAACAACTGAGCCACACACTGTAGGGAGCTTTTTGCGGCGGATTGAGGGAACAGTCAGAATTGTTTAGAATGGATCTCAATTTAATTTGAATAGAGCTGGGGGGACCATTATTTTTCAAAGTTTTGGCGCAAAACATAGTACTAAGTAGAACTATTCTTTCGTAAATGGAAGGTAAGTTTAGTTCCTTTCTCATGTTAACAATTCTGACAGTTCTAGGACAACCCAGGATGATGCGCATGGCATCATTCTGTACTACATCTAGGCCTTGTAATTGTTTAGGAGAAAAATTAAGAAGATGCAAGGCATAATAATCAACAACAGATCGTATAAAGGCAATATAAAAACTACGAGCATATTTTATGTTAATGCCAAATCCTTTGCCAACAAGAGTTCTGAGAGGTTTAAGACGCTCAACAAGTTTTTTACGCAGGTTGCTGATGAGATTTGTATCATTAACCTCGACTCCAAGATATTTATAAGACTCACAAGTCTCCACGGGCACTCCATTAATAGTATAGTTAGCATGAAGAGAATGGGGAATAAGAACCCTTGTTTTATCAACAGAGATTATGAGGCCACATTCTACTACTTTCTTGGAGAATGCATCAAGTAACATTTGTAGCCTTGGTTTACTGTGTGCCATAATACAAATATCATCAGCATAACATATAACTGTTTCCGTAGGTTGTACAGGTATGTCATGGATAAGTTTGTGCATAAGTATATTGAAGAGCATAGGGCTTAGGACACCACCTTGAGGTGTGCCTAGTTCGAATGCATCTGTTCTTGTACTTTTAACTCCTTTAAATAGGACACTAGCACGCCTGTTGGATAGGTAGCTCTTTATCCAACTCAGAAGATTACCTTTGATTCCAAATTCAGCAAGTTGCTCTAATATTATTTCGCCATTCGCTACATCGAAAGCTGACTTTAGGTCAATAAAGGCTGCCTGTGTCCCATCCTGGGAGTTTACAAAATATTCAGCAAAGCATGTTTGTGTGCTACACTTGGGCATGAACCCATATAGGTTTGGGGCCAGTTTTTCTTTGACCTGAAACATGACACGATTGAGAACAATTCTCTCCAAGACTTTACACATGCAAGATGTAAGGGAAATGGGTCTGAATTTTTGAGAGTTAGGTTTAGGAATTGGTATTATGAGACTTTGTGTCCAATTCTTTGGCAAGATACCTTGTGAGAGACTCATTTGATAGAGGTCAAACAGAGGGTGGCTAGGGACATCATTCAGTAAGCTCAAGATGTTATAAGTTATACCATCCTCACCAGGGGCAGTTTGCTTAGGTTTTCCTAATGCTGATGTTAATTCAAAGGGGGTTATAGGAAACTGATCCGTTAAATCTGGTGAGGAGCGTGCTATTTCAATATTAAAGTTTCTGTTAATGTTGGTATGTCTTAAATGCTGCTGTATATCTGGGGGTAAGGAAGAAATTTGTGAGACACTAGACCATTGAGCCAGGAGCATGTCAGCATATTCTGCAGGAGTATGATGAAGCTGAACTGGGGCTGAAGGTTTGGTAATGTTTTTAATTTTGTTCCACATTTCTGATAATGTTGTAGTTCTATTGATACCTTGTAGGAATTGTTCCCAATATGTGTTCTTAACCTGACCCTTAAGCTCGCGAAAATCTCTGTTGGCATTAAGGAATGCAAGTAAATTGTCAGCTGTTTTGTCTCGTTTATAAGAGTCAGCAAGCTGAAGCACTTTAGCTCGCTCTGCAATAATAATAGGATCCTCTGTCCATGAGGAAGAACGAGTGTTCTTTTTTTTCCTTGATTTAACCCAGGTATCATAATAACTGGTAATGATACTGACAAGATCATTGTAAAAGTGGTCCACTGATACAGGTGTATACCCAGTGTACCACTTATGTACATAAGCCTTAAAGTGCTGTTTAAGATTGTCTGGAATGTTAATTTTAACTCTAGGATGAGGATTGGACTTAATATCCGCCACATTGTATTCACAATATATTGCAAAATGATCACTTACTAGTTCTGGGATGAGCTTAACGTTGACGTTGCTATCTACTAGGCTGTATCCAATCACATAATCCAGTCTACCCCCCAATAAATGGGTCTGTTTATCAGTATCATACACAGTAATATTATGATCAGTAAGACTGTTCTGACGTAGGCAGTGTACCTTACCTTGCGATGACTTGGGGGCTCAGGGTCCCCTCGGCCTGGTCGTCGACCAGGCCTTCTCATTGCTGCACTGGTCAACCAGGCTGTTGGACGCGGCTGCTCGCAGCCTGGTTTGTGTAGAGTGTAAAGCACTCTAAAGGCCTCATTATTTAATGACTTAATGGTTTCTGAATGACGTTTTAACTTTTACTAGCGTTGAGTACGCTGCTGTCGTTATCCAATTTATATGTGCCTCAGGAGTTAGATTTGGTGTTACGTCCACTCCCAGGTCCCTCTCTCGAATCATTTTAGGAAGGTAGTTTCCTTTCACTGTGTACTGACCCTTTGGTCTCCTGTCACCTAGTACCGTATCCATAACTTTAAACTTGGTCGTGTTGAACTCCAATAACCATTTCTCCGACCATCTCTGCAGCTTGTTCAAGTCCTCTTGGAGGATTCTACACGCGCCTCATCTGTCACAACTCGTCTCATTAATTTCGAGTCATCCGCGAACATCGACATAGAGGACTCGACTCTTGTAGACATGTCGTTCACGTATATTAGAAATTGAACTGATCCCAGCACCGATCCTTGAGGTACTCCACTCGTTACTGTTCGCCAGTCTGACTTCTCGCCCCTGACTGTTACTCTCTGGCTCCTTCCTGTTAAGTAATTCTTTACCCAAATTAGGGCTTTTCCGCTTACTCCCGCCTGCCTCTCAAGTTTGAATATCAGTCTCCTGTGCGGTACCGTGTCAAAGGCTTTTTGGCAGTTCAGAAATATGCAGTCTGCCCATGCTTCTCTGTCCTGCCTTATCTCTTGTTACTTTATCATAGAATTCCAGAAGGTTTGTTAGGCATGATTGACCTTCTCTGAACCCTTCTCCAGATAACCCATGTTGGTGTTTGTTTACATACCTCATGTTCTCTAGGTGTGTAACTAGTCTTAACCTGAGCATTCATTCAAGTACTTTACAGGAGATGGTTGTCAGTGATATTGGTCTGTAGTTAAGTGCCTCTTCCACATCTCATTTCTTTAAAATTGGTACCACATTTGCCTTCTTCCAGCAACTAGGCAACTCTCCCTTTGTAAGTAACTCGTGTAGATCCTTGCTAGAGGCACGCTGAGGGCCTGTGCTGCCTCTTTTAGTATCCACGGTGATATATTGTCTGGTTCAGCTGCTTTAGTTTAATCCAGTGTTGTTAGCTGTTTCATTACCTTCTCTGCTGTTACTTCTATCTGCATTAGTTTCTCATCTTGGGTCGTCATCTCTACTAACAATGGGAGCTGCTCAGGTTCGGTTGTAAACACTCCATGGAAACTGGGATTCAGTAACTCGCAGATTTACTTGTCGCTTTCTGAATTGGCCCCTTCTGTTTGCTTTAGTCTTGTCACTTGTCGTTCACCGACATTTTCCATCTTAAATGACTGTAGTAATTTAGGTTGCTTTTTCGCGTGATTGCAATATCGTTCTCATAATTCCTTTCCGAAACTCTCCTTACATTAATGTATTCGTTCCTAACTCTGTTGCATCTATTCCAATTGTCCTGTCCTTTGTCCACTGTACTTTGTCCACTCCCTCCTGTACTTACCTAGTTTATTTACCTAGTTGTGCTTGCGGGGTTTAAGCTCTGGCTCTTTGGTCTCGCCTCTCAACTGCCAATCAACTAATGTACGGGTTACTGAGCCTATTGGGCTCTATCATATCTATACTTGAAGCTGTGTATGGAGTCACCCTCCACCACATCACTTCCTAATGCATTCCATTTGTCTACTACTCTGACACTGAAAATATCTTTAAAACGTCTCTATGACTCATTTGGGCACTCAATTTCCATCTGTGTCCTTTGTGCGTGTCCCCCTTGTGTTAAATAGTCTCTTTATCTACCCTATCAATTCCTCTGAGAATCTTGTATGTAGTGATCATGTCCCCTCTAACACCTGTCTCCCAGTGACGTGAGGTTTAATTTCCGTAGTCTCACCTCTTAGCCCCCTCAGTTCGGGTACTAGTCAGGTGGCAAACCTTTGAACCTTTTCCAGTTTAGTCTTATGCTTGACTAGATATGGACTCATAGTGGACCCGCATACTCCAGGATTGGTCTTGACATATGTGGTATATAAAGTTCTGAAAGATTCCTTACTAAAGTTTCTAAAGGCCGTTCTTATGTTAGTCAACCTGGTATATGCCGCTGATGTTATCCTCTTGATATGGGCATCAGGGGACAGGTCTGGCGTGATATCAACCTCCAGGTCTTTCTCTCTCTCTGACTCTTGAAGTATTTCATCTCCCAAATGATGCCTTGTATCTGGTCTGCTCCCTACACCTATCTTCATTACATTACATTTGCTTGGATTAAACTATAACAACCATTTGTTCGACCATTCCTGCAGCTTGTCCAGGTCTTCTTGAAGCCTCAAGCTGTCCTCCTCTGTCTTAATCCTTCTCATAATGTTGGCGTCGTCAGCAAACATTGAGAGGAATGAGTCTATACCCTCTGGGAGATCATTTACGTATATCAGAAACAGGATAGGTCCGAATACAGAGCCCTGTGGGACTCAGCTGGCGACTTCACGCCAATCTGAGGTCTCACCCATCACTGTAACTCTCTGCTTCCTATTGCTTAGGTACTCCCTTATCCACTGGAGCGCCCTACCATTTACTCCTGCCTGTTTCTCCAGCTTATGCATCAACCTTTTTATGGGGTCCTGTGTGTGTGTACTCACCTATTTGTACTCATCTATTTGTATCTGCAGGATCGAGCATTAACTCTTGGATCCCGCCTTACGAGCCATCGGTTGTTTACAGCAATGACTCTGGTCCTATTTCCCTATCATACCTGGTTTTAAAATTATGAATAGTATTTGCTTCCACAACCTGTTCCTTAAGTGCATTCCATTTTCCACTACTCACGCTAAAAGGAAACTTCCTAACATCCCTGTGACTCGTCTGAGTTTCCAGCTTCCACCCATGTCCCCTCGTTCTGTTACTATTCCGTGTGAACATTTCGTCTATGTCCACTCTCGGTCCCCCTGAGTATTTTATACGTTCCTATCATTCCCCCCCCCCCCCTCTCCCTTCTTTTTTTTTAGTGCCATAAGGCACAGTTCCTTCACGCGCCCTCGTAACTCTGGGACGAGTCGCGTTGCAAACTTCTGAACCTTTTCCAGTTTCCTTATATGCTTCTTCAGATGGGGACTCCATGATGAGGCGGCATACTCTGAGAGAGTGAGAGCGTGCGTGCGTGCGTGCGTGCGTGTAGTTATAGGATGAGAGCTACGCTCGTGGTATCCCGTCTTCCAAGTCTTCTTTGTCGTATAACACTTTGAAACTACTGACGGGTTTGGCCTCCTCCACCTCACTTACTTCGTTCCAACCGTCTACCGCTCTGCAACAGAAAAATTTCTAATATTTTTTGGCACCTTTGTTTCCTTATGTTTGAATCTGTGTCCTCTTGTTCGTGAAGTTGCTGGTTTCAGGAATTCTTCGTCAATTTGGTCTATTCCTGTTAGTATTTTGTAAGCGGTGATCATATCACCTCTCTGTCTTGTATCTCCTATTTTCGGCATATATAACACCTCTAGTTTCTCCTCGTAACTCTGTTTTTCAGACGCGAAAGCCATTTCGTAGCATGCCATTGCATCTTTTCCAGTTTATTGATGTGCTTCTTGAGATTTGGGCACCACACAACTGCTGCATATTCCAATTTTGGTCTCACAAAAATCATGAACAGTTTCTTTAGTATTTCATCATCCATATAATTAAAAGCAAGTCTGACGTTGGAAAGCGACGCACACGCTCCTCTCACAATGTTGTTTATGTGTTCCTCTGGCGACGACATAATTAATATCCTAAACCACCTTTAGGACTCGTTCTTTGAGTTCTGTAATTCCTTTCCACATAATTAGCAAGTTGTGTGTGGTCTATTTTCTCAGATTCCACATTCCATGACACGGCATTTATTCACATTGAATTTCATTTGCCACTTGACGCTCCAAGCACTTACTTTATCTAGGTCAATTTAAAGGGCATTACAATCGTCTGCGTCTCCTGTCTTCCCCAGTATCTTAGCATCATCCGCAAACATGTTCATATAATTCTGTATTCCTTCTGGTAGATCGTCTATGTAGACGATGATTTCAATTTTTCTTTATTATGCACCCCATACCCATCCCGTGGGCGGTGGTGTGAAGGATTACAGAAGCACATAATCGGTTCAGGAACTGAACCCTCTAGTTCGTTTAGTTAAGGAAATAAAAATCTTGACGCTAGTTACAAAATTATTAAGGTTATATACACATGTACACATACTCATACATACATGTACACACACACACACACACACACACACACACACACACACACACACACACACACACACACACACACACACACACACACACACACACACACACACAAGGGAGAAAGGGAGAACTCTGGTACAAGAGTTTCCATGAAGAATCTCAAGGTTTGGTACACCAATGCTGATGGGGTATCTAATAAAGCAGAAGAGATAAAAGAAAGAGTGAGTGAAGCAGATCCTGACATAGTTGCAATTGTGGAAACTAAAATTAATGACATGATCTCAGATGCAATCTTTCCTGTAGGGTACCAGGTGATACGAAAAGAGAGGACACAGAGACAGGGAGGGGGAGTAGCACTCCTAATAAAGCGGAAATGGAAGTTTGAAGACCTGGGAAATCGAGTTACCAATGAGTGCACAAGCTTCATACATGGAACTCTGACAGCAGATGGGAGGAAGATTGTGATCTTGGTAATCTACAATCCCCCACCAAACAGTAGAAGACCCAGGCAGGAGTATGATGACAACAACAAAGCATGTATAGATGAACTGCAGAAGGCAGCAACACTAGCCCACAGAATGAGAGCGAAGCTGCTGATCATGGGGGACCTAAATCTTGGAGAGATAAATTGGGAATCAAGGAATCCCCATGGAGGGGACGAAACGTGGGGAGCAAAATTAGTAGATGTTATAGACAGGAATTTCCTGACACATGTGAAGGAAGACACAAGGGAAAGAGGAGGAGATGCACCGAGCCTATTAGACCTGATTTTCACCCAGAACGTAGAAGATATCGAGAATTTAGAGCATGAAATACCTCTAGGGGCCAGTGACCATTGTGTCCTAGTCTTTGACTACATGATGGAATTCAAACTTATGACCATGGGACAAGAGATCTGGGAAAGGAGAGCTGACTACAGGAAAGGGGACTATCTGAGGATAATGGACTATCTGGGTGAAGTGCAGTGGGAGGAAGAAATTATAGGAAAAACAGTCCAAGATATGATGGACCTAGTCATACAGAAATGCCAGGAGGCCGAAGAGAGATTTATACCAACGGTAAAGGGACAAAATAAGAAGGAATATAATAACCCATGGTTTAATAGACAGTGTCAGGAAGCAAAAATGGCCAGCAGGCGGGAGTGGAGGAAGTACAGAAGACAAAGAACAGAGGACAACAGGATCAGATACAACAGAGCTAGGAACGATTACATTAACATAAGACGAACATCGGAAAGGGACTATGAGAACGATATTGCAAAGCGAAAAAACAACCTAAGTTACTACACAGTCATATAAGAAGAAAAATGTCGGTGAACGACCAAGTGACAAGACTAAGGAAGACAGAGGGGGCATATACTGAAAGTGACAAGGAAATCTGCGAGGCACTGACAGCCAATTTCCATGTAGTGTTCACTACCGAGCCTGAGCAGCTCCCATTGTTGGAAGGGGTTACCCTAGATGAAAGACTATCAGATATAGAGGTGACAGCAGAGGAGGTAATGAAACAGTTGACAACTCTAGATGCAACTAAAGCAGTTGGACCAGACAAAGTATCACCGTGGATACTAAAAGCAGCAGCACAGGCCCTCAGCGTGCCTCTGGCAATTATCTTTAATGAGTCACTTATGTCAGGAGAATTGCCCAGTTGCTGGAAGAAGGCAAATGTCGTGCCGATCTTCAAGAAAGGTGATAGGGAGGAGGCACTTAACTATAGACCTGTATCACTGACAAGCATCCCCTGTAAAATACTGGAAAGAATAATTAGGCTACGACTGGTTGCACACCTGGAGAACATTAGGTTTGTGAACAAACATCAACATGGGTTCTGGACAGGGAAATCGTGCCTAACAAACCTTCTGGAATTCTATGATAAAATAACGAGGATAAGACAGGACAGAGATGGTTGGGCAGACTGCATATTTCTGGACTGCCAAAAAGCCTTTGATACAGTACCGCACATGAGACTGCTGTTCAAGCTCGAGAGGCAGGCGGGGGTGGGGGGAAAGGTCCTAGCATGGATAAGGAACTACCTAACAGGAAGGAGCCAAAGAGTTACGGTAAGGGGCGAGAAGTCGGACTGGCGAGCAGTAACAAGTGGAGTACCACAAGGATCGGTGCTGGGACCAATTCTATTTCTTGTATATGTTAACGACATGTTTACAGGCGTAGAGTCCTACATGTCGATGTTTGCGGATGACGCAAAGTTGATGAGAAGAGTTGTGACAGATGAGGATTGCAGGATCCTCCAAGAGGACCTGAACAGGTTGCAGAGATGGCCAGAGAAATGGCTACTGGAATTCAACACGAGCAAATGTAAAGTTATGGAAATGGGACTAGGAGATAGGAGACCAAAGGGACAGTACACAATGAAGGGGAACAGCCGACCTGTAACGATGCGTGAAAGAGACCTGGGGGTGGACGTAACACCTAATCTATCTCCTGAGGCACATATAAATAGGATAACGACAGCAGCGTACTCTACACTGGCAAAAGTTAGAACATCATTCAGAAACCTAAGTAAGGAGGCATTTAGGGCGCTTTACACTGCCTACGTAAGGCCAGTCTTAGAGTATGCCGCCTCATCATGGAGTCCCCATCTGAAGAAGCATATAATGAAACTGGAAAAGGTTCAGAGGTTTGCAACGAGACTCGTCTCAGAGCTACGAGGGATGGGGTATGAGGAGCGCCTGAGGGAACTGTGCCTTACGAAACTAGAAAGAAGAAGGGAGAGGGGGGACATGATAGGAACGTATAAGATACTCAGAGGGATTGACAGGGTGGACATAGACGAAATGTTCACACGGAATAGTAACAGAACGAGGGGACATGGATGGAAGCTTGAAACTCAGATGAGTCAGAGATGTTAGGAAGTTTTCTTTTAGCGAGAGAGTAGTGGGAAAATGGAATGCACTTCAGGAACAGGTTGTGGAAGCAAATACTATTCATAATTTTAAAACTAGGTATGATAGGGAAATGGGACAGGAGTCATTGCTGTAAACAACCGATGCTCGAAAGGCGGGATCCAAGAGTCAATGCTCGATCCTGCAGACACAACTAGGTGAGTACACACACACACACACACACACACACACACACACACACACACACACACACACACACACACACACATACATACATACATACACGTATACATATACACATACATATTTAATCACCTACACAAATACACACACCAATAATCTTTTGTCACAAGTGATTCAACAAGAGGCTCACAACAGTCACTATACAAGGCACTTTACATCTATGGTGAGTCACACAGTTACTAGTCTTGCTCCACACCCACCCAACTGGGCGACAGCTTTACAGTCATGTGCTCCACACCCACCCAACTGGGCGGCAGCTTTACAGTCATGTGCTCCACACCCACCCAACTGGGCGGCAGCTTTACAGTCATGTGCTCCACACCCACCCAACTGGGCGGCAGCTTTGCAGTCATGTGCTCCACACCCACCCAACTGGGCGGCAGCTTTACAGTCATGTGCTCCACACCCACCCAACTGGGCGGCAGCTTTACAGTCATGTGCTCCACACCCACCCAACTGGGCGGCAGCTTTACAGTCATGTGCTCCACACCCACCCAACTGGGCGGCAGCTTTACAGTCATGTGCTCCACACCCACCCAACTGGGCGGCAGCTTTACAGTCATGTGCATGCATTACCTACAGTAAGCAAATTTTGGATACTTTGCTAAGATTTCGGGCAACACATCATTATGAATGAAGTACTTACACATTTCTTGGACACTATTGATGGTGTTATCTCTAAATTCATAGATTTTTTCACATTCCATTATATAATGACGCAAAGTATGCGAATAGTTCTGCTGACAGAGTTTACATTTAGTCAAATCTACATCAGCAGATGTTACAAATTCCCAGAGGTACTTGTAGCCGAGCCTAAGCCTAGCAGTGGTAACATCTAGAAGTCTGCTAACATTATTGGGTGACCCATAGACGTGCGGTTCTTCCTGCATAATAGAATGATGATAGATGGAGTAACTGGTGTGAATTTCACTTTGCCTCAAGTCTCCGAAATTTAGTTGATGTTCTCGGAATATTACTGCCCTCAGGCTGCTCAAAGGCAGTCCAAGATGGTAATCAATACCCTCTTTACGAGTCTTGGCCAACTCACTAGCTCTATCATGCATTCGGAGGAATGCATGATGGGAAGCAATCCACAGGAGAGAGAGACTGACTCCATCATTGATTATTTCACTATATCTGTGTCTAGCTTCAGAGATAAGTACGTCACAGTTATGCCTTGGGGAGCTGAGGGCAGTCAAGGATGACAAGGAGTCACTTACAATTAACGTGTCAACTTTGGATTCATATACGCGCTCGAGTGCAAGGATTATGGCAACCAATTGTGTTTGAAGAGTGGAGGCCCAGTTACTGAGACGCGCTCCACACTCATGGGAGAAGGAACCATATCTCCCTGTCACAACAACTGCACTTCCAGCTGCACCATGGGACTCATGTAAGGATCCATCAGTGTAAATAATCTGGGAAAGGGAGCGCTCTCTGACTAAAGCATCAATTTGGCCTAAGGCATTGTACTTTGCCTCTTGTCGAAGCAAGGACTGTTCTTTAATCAGCTTCTTGGGTGGGAAAGGTGGGACAGTAATTTGGAAAGGAATGATCTCGCATGGGGCAGGAAAGTGTTATTGTTGTCTCTCTTGGTAGGGGTGACGAAAGTCATACATTCTGAGCACATTGGCAGTTACGGTAATCCATTTGGAGGGATGTTGACCTTCAAGGAAGAAGGCTTGGAGGGCTTCAGTGCAGGGGTTAGGGTGGGTTAGCCTAAGCATCTTGATACCAATTAAAGCATTAATTTCAATGATACGATCACTTACACATGAAATATTCAGTTCCTTCATGTTTAGTAATTTAGTTGTACGGGGGCATCCCAGGATAATCCTCATGGCTTCGTTTTGCATCTTTTCCAGCCCTCCTATCATTCTCTCAGGCACTAGAGCAAGCATGGGTGCAGCATAATCAATCAGAGACCTAATATATGAGAGATACATCATTTTGACAATTCTCACATTTGCACCATAGCTTGGATGGTAGCCTGCCACAGCCTTGAGAGCACGGAGCCTCTCTCTACATTGGCGACCCAGTCTGGCTACAACATTGCGGTACAGTGGAACTTCAAGACCAAGGTATTTGTATCTGGTTACATAGTCGAGCAGAGAACCATCATGCAACTGCATTTTGCGAACGGCCCCACCCCGTCTGGGTGGGCGTCGGTTCAGGATCTTTGTTTTCTCTACTGATATGACCAAGCCTAGTTCCTGACATGTGTGCAATACAGAGTTCATAACATTTTGGGTGTTGGTAAACCCATTGGTGTGGATCAGTATATCATCCACATAGCTAATGATGTGTTCGCTGGGTCTCCTAGTTACTAAGTTTAAAAGTGCATTGATTAACACATTGGAGTAGGACTAAGGACACCTCTCTGCGGAGTGCCAAGTTCAAAATCTCTCGTTACACTCCTATGCCCTTGGAACAGTACAGATGACTTCCTGTTGGATAGACAGCCTCTTATCCACCGTAGTAGCCATCCTCCAACATTCATTTTAGCAAGTTCGCTCAGAATGACGTGTGGGTTAGCAATGTCAAAGGCTGACTTAAGATCTAGGAAAGTGGTATATGACCTATCAGTATGCAGGGTGAGGAATGTGGTAATACAGTGATGTACACTCTCTCCATGCGTAAAGCCATATATCTGGGGAGACATGTTACTAATTCTGTAAAGGAGGTGGTTGAGAACCATCCTCTCAAGACACAGAGACAACTAGTGAGGGAGATTGGGCAAAATGCACTCGGCTGGTTAGGTTTAGGAATGGGAATAATAAGACTGTTGGTCCATGACTTAGGAAGCTCCCCAGTTACATAGCTCATATTATACAATTGAAGCAAGGGATTCCCTGGAACTAGCAGAAGCATACGCAGTATGCCGTAAGTAACTCCATCCTCCCCGGGTGATGTAGCTTTGCCTTTATGTAGAGCAGAGTCTAGTTCGTGTTCAGTAAAAAGCATGTCAGTCATCCTCTTGATGAAGCATGAAGTCAAGGAGCCTTGCCCTATCAGTATATCTATTATTTAACTCATTCTGTGAGGGTAGAGGAAGACTGTCAAAGCTGGAAGTGGTGGCCCAAGCATCAACAAGCTCATTTGCTCTGTGCAGAGGATTAGGGTGCCAGATCTCTGCAGCATTTTTCCCTTTGATCTTGTTGATATTCTTCCATGCCCGACTTAGTGGCGTGTGAGAATTAAGACCACTGACAAAAGTTTCTCAGTCTGTCTGCCTCAGCTCCATCATACGTTCCCTGGCCTCTGCCAGAGCCGTTTGAAAGCGCCTAAGCATTTCAGCAGTGCGGGTCCTTCTATAAGCTAGTCCAATTCTTCTGGCAGTGCGTTTTAGTGCATGCAATTTAGAATCATTATAGTAAGCATAAGTGCTATGACCAGTGTAATTTGGGTTACGTGGCCTGGACGATGGATCAAGTGACTCTATAAACTGCTCGATAGTACCTATGAGCCCATTGTTAAAATCTTCAACTAATGAAGGCTCAGATGAACTGTACCATTCTGACACATGAACAACAAAATTGTCTCGTTGATCGATAGGCACAGCCAGCCTCTTCCGCTTGAACATTCCGCCGGGGAGGATAGAGCTGCCAATGCTTACAGTGGCTAATATGGGCAGATGATCAGACGCCATATTTGGCACTATTGACGAGGCGCACACGGCGTGGGAGACGTTGACGCCGAGACATAGATCAAGAATACCTCCATAGATATGCGTCGGTTCAAGGTCACCCACAAACTTATCGTGGCTACCTAATAGTGACACCAGTTGGTTGCCGTTACGATTACTGAACTGTGAGTTAACAATATTCAGATGTCTAGCGTTATAATCACCTATAATGATGGTAGGCTCAGTCTGAATAATTACTGCTGGATTAGAGATAAAGTTTGTCGAACGCAGATGTAAATATGCTCAGTCGCGCAATGACCAATCTGGTCATCATCGTGACTACCTATTAGTGACAACAGTTGGTTGCCGTTACGATTACTGAACTGCGAATTACCAATATTCCTATGCCTAGCGTTATAATCACCTGTAATGATGGTAGGCTGTCTGAATACATATAGGAAGGTCAGCACAATTAAACTTATCACTAGGAGCATACAGGTTAAAGATATTGAGGGCAGAGTTCCCCACGTTGATCCTCACACCGTGATACTGAAGCCCTTCGGTTGACTTGGCTGGGAGTAGCTGGGAAGGAAGGGACGTCTTAACATACAAAATACAAGAGTGACTGGGTTTAAGGTTATAAGACACCAAAGGAGGGTAATTTAGGGGGTGGAGAGAGTGTACTCCTGAAGGCAGACGACATCAATGGGCTCCGTTGTCACTTTGTGGTGGAGATCAGGAAGTCTCTTCCTGAGTGATGGTATGTTCCAACTGAGGATACGAAGCACCGTTGTATTGGCAGAGTTTGTGGAGGGATCCATAGTTTATATTTAATTATTATTTAATTACACAAAAGCTTTTGTGTAATATACGGTCCCTTTCCTATGCTTTGTATCACTCCTGGTATCCCTGTAAGTTCTGTGATGCAGCTAGCTGCAAGGCAATACAGCTGGCTGCAAGGCAATACAGCTGGCTACAAGGCAATACAGCTGGCTGCAAGGCAATACAGCTGGCTGCAAGGCAATACAGCCAGCTGCAAGGCAATACAGCTGCAATACACTGTCTCTCGTTTCTTTGTCAATGACATTGTTACCTATGAATTCTTTGACATTTGTTTTTAAGGATTTGGGGCGCTTTCAAGTTCCGCGGGTCCTAGGGGCGCTATATCACATACGAGCTAGACGAGTGGTGGTATTTATGTCACCAGGTGTGTGAGCCTCGCCC
The DNA here is from genome assembly GCF_040958095.1 of Procambarus clarkii. Lineage (NCBI taxonomy): Eukaryota > Metazoa > Arthropoda > Malacostraca > Decapoda > Cambaridae > Procambarus > Procambarus clarkii. The sequence goes on from NC_091168.1 coordinate 16,474,768, forward strand.
ACTACACTGCTCTGTCCTGGCTGGTGACTGTGGGTTACTGTCCAGGTCACTGTACTCACCATGTTCTTCACGGTGACAGTGACAGCGCTGCTATGTTTCTTCAGCGTGTGCTCATACGTCTGTTTAACTGTTAACATATCTGCTTCATGCTGACGGCGACTCTCTTCTAACTCAAGTTCCCGAGTGTGCTGTAGCTCCGAATCTATATGTTGTAGCGCAGGTCCGCTCCACAGAGCATTTAAATGCCCGCACCTTCACAGACACCTCCCCCCCCCCTGGGAGGGTGAGTGTGAGTGGGGAGGGGAGCCGAGCTGGTGGCGGCCCCCCACTTCCAGAGGGGAGGGGAGGGGTGTGGGGGGGGGGGGTGGAAACCTACCACCCCGCCGGCCGAGGCGAGTCACACCTTCCAGCACACCAACAGACCCAGTCACCCTAGACCCAGTCACCCTAGACCCAGTCACCCTAGACCCAGTCACCCTAGACCCAGTCACCCTAGACCCAGTCACCCTAGACCCAGTCACCCTAGACCCAGTCACCCTAGACCCAGTCACCCTAGACCCAGTAGAGGTCCCAAACAAAATCGAATTCTTAAGAAAAGCAACCCACACGGTTAACATGAAGACCCTCTGAGAACTAATGCACACTCAGCACATAAAATTCCAACACAACATTCCCGGTGTCACTACGAGTGACGTGTGCGGCCAGATAATGTCGTATACTTTTAACCAAAACCCCATAACCATGCAACAGATAAGCGGCGATGAGTTTAGCGCAATGGTTATGCATCGATCCCAAACAATCCCCAAGGTGGAAGAAACCCATCAGTTTCAACATAGCCATCCAGTCATTAACAATAATTCAACACAATGTTCTATGCTGGACTCCGCACAGAGCATTGGAACTCAGCAACTTGTACAGAGAAATAGACCCTGATATAATACTCATTAACAGCCATGGAAAAAAGGATGGCGAGAAGATCAAGATCTTCAATTACAAAATTTACCAGGTCAACAGAGCTGACCAGGCCAACGATGGAGCGGCAATTGCCGTTAAAAGAAATATTCCTCAGAAAATTCTAGATAATGTTCAGGGAAAACTTCCTGGCGATTGAACTCCAGTCTACGAAGGGTATAATCTTCATAGGAACATGTTACCAACCACCAAGACGTCCTTACCTTCCCCTGGCCGACATGAAACTCACCAGAAGGAACAGACCTGCCTACTTTCTGGGTGATCTGAACGCCAAGCACAGAACACTGGAACACGGAAGGAACAACCAAGCAGGAGAAGTCATCCACAATATGATAAGGAACGGAAATCTAACCCATCTGGGCCCAGACTTCCCAACTTACGTCAGACAAGGCCACAGTGGTAAACCAGACATAATACTCTCAAACAACCACCACTTCCTAAACACCCACATAGAAAGGGGCCCTGTGAGCACAAGCGACCACCTACCAATAATAATGACGCTGTCAACTAACCCCATTCAGAAACCCTCACCACCAAGACTTCAATACACTAAAACTGACTGGGAAGCGTTCAAAAGCAGTGCACAGGAAATCAGTGTCACAGATTTTAATGGAAAGGAAACATCATCATGCATAAACGCCGAGTTAAATACATGGATTAGCACCATAGAAAAATGCGTGACTGATCACATTCCCGTAGCTCACCACATAACGCTCCCACACCCCCCAGCCACTGAGGCGCTCAGGACACAACAAACCAGATATAACAATCTTCTACAACTCATAACACAACACGGGTGGACGGATGAGCGCAAAAGACTACAAAGGGAACTTCAAGATGAGCTGCAAGATCTGTGCAAAACAGAGTACACCAAACAATGGGATGACCTAATAAGCAAAGTCCAAGTCGACTACAGAAACCCGGGAAAGTTCTGGAAAAAAGTAAAGACCCTGATGGGAAGCTTTTCTGAGGAAACACCCTACATCATAGACGCCTCAGGAAATAAACTCTATGAGGAGAGAGAACAAGAGCAAGAATTCAGGAAATTCTGGGGAAAAATATTCCGGATAAACCCGGAAGAAAATTTAAATTTTTGCCCAATTAATGAAAGGGTAATTACAACTCAGTCGATAACAGAGCTGCAGCACTACTCCCGACGCAAACAATAGACCTTAACATACGCGATGACTGCCACCTTATGAAACACACAACCATTGCGGAGGTCCATAAAACAATTATGGGTTTCAAGAACAAGGCGCCGGGCAACAGCAAGATAAATAAGATGGTATTATCCAACCTACCAGTGATTGCACTCCATCAATACACATGTATAATAAATGCAGCTCTTGCATCTGGACTATTCCCCACATACTTCAAGAATGCCACAATAAGATTAATCCCCAAGCCAGGTAAACCCCCAATCATCTTCAAGGATGATTAACAAAGATTAATCTTGTACTGATCGCTGAAGGCGACTTAATCATCATTCCAAAACAATTGGAAAATTACCTAGATACTTGAACAGGTAAAATATTAAATATAATAATGAATGATAACTTGAATTTCTGTACATTACTGAATTAACAAGAAGATAGTCTTGTAATAGAGGGAGGGTGAAGGTGGGGGTGAGTGAAGCCTCATGCTGGCGACCTGACCTAAGCTCGGCTGGTGTTGCCACTCCTTACATGAGTCGTCTCATCTTGAAGTAGAGAGATTTGATTCTTGATTCATAAATGACGTTAAATTAATCTACGTACTTGACAGGAGGTTATCAATTACCATTACTTTAATACATGAATTTTTCAAAAGTGATAATTTAAATACAAGAAGCTGGTGACCCTTGCTTAGACACCTCTGCTCTAATCCCCTGGGATGACCCCTACCCAACTTTCCAAGGACGAACTACCACTCCACTGCATGTTTTGTACAAGGGCGTATCCACACTACCTTCAATACAGTCACCTATCTTAAACAGCCTCGACTGTTACAATATAATCTCCACACTCAATCAGACCATCACCAGAGCCATCTTAACAAGCAACACAGAAATTATCGACAGATATAACAATAACAGGAGACTCGACATCAGTGAGACCCTACACATCAAAAATTCAAAATCGGCAATCAACAGGCAATTAACACAATTACATTCTATACACTTGAAGCCCCTGAATCAGCACGGAAGCTAAAAGATAGAATGTATTCCCATAGTTATATGCCCATTGTTTCATGTTTTGTCTTTTGTATCCCATCATCTCACCCAAAAACGAATATATGTGCGATCTAAGTAAAACAAATTGTCTTTGAAAATGTAAGAAGTGTTCTTGCAAAATGCTTCTGGCGTCAGACCATAAATAAAAAGTGAAAATGAACTTTGGAGAGTTAATTTTTCAATTACCCGTACAGTGAAGACAAACATAAAAAATATTGAGAAGATTCGTGTTAGAATCATTAATCTTACACTTTGTCATTATATATATATATATATATATATATATATATATATATATATATATATATGTGTATGTATATATATATATATATATATATATATATATATATATATATATATATATATATATATATATATATATATATATATATATAATAGAAAGGTGGATGGATTGGATAGAAAGATAGGTGGGAGGATAGATTGATGGATAAGTAGATGGACAGATAGGGAGACAGAGCCAGGCAATGCGTGCGCACACGCGTACTCAACTAATTATCCACGTAATTGTACGAGCAGGGGTTCAGCTGCGGCTCTTTGGTCCCGCCTCTCAACTGTCAATCAACAGGTGTACAGGTTCCTGAGCCTACTGGGCTTTGTCATACCTACATATGAAACTGTGTATGGAGTCAGCCTCCACCACATCACTGCCTAGTACATTCTACTTGTTAACTACTGACACTGAAACAAATTTTCTAACGTTTCTGTTGCTATTTGTGTACTCAGTTTCCACCTGTGTCCCTTTGTGCGTGTACCACCCGCGTTAAATATCCCGTCTTTATCTACCCTGTCAATGCCCCCAGATAATTTTGTGTGTGGTGATCATGTCTCCCCGAGCACTTCTGTCTTCCGCTCCCTATCCATGCATCCGTGTTTGTGTATGTACATAATGACGGTATATTCAAAATGTGTGGAGTAAAGTCAGCTGGCCTTCATTAATGATTACAAGTTACCTGAATTAGTTTTCTGTAAAATATCCGGAAGTGTTTGTTGAGATGAAGGCGTGTGTGGGAGGGGGGGGATGGGGGTGTCAGTAGCCGGTGGGACAGAAGGTGGCTCCCTACTGTGTTGTGAGGTAGGGAGAGGTGGCGAGGTGTGGGTCAGGGGTGAGAGTTTGTTAGGTGGTGACAGAGGTGAGAGGTGGCGGCGGAGCAGCGGTGTGGTGGAGGCGGGCGGCAGCATCCTGGTCAAGCAGTCTTCCTCCACTTAACACTCCACTCACACTCTACCCCTCAATTTCCTTTCGTCTGCCACACACAAAAGCTGAAAAATGTTGTTAATGTATAGGAAGAAGCGGGCATTTAGGTGTGAGGGGTTGAGAGGGGGGTGTGGAGGGTGTAGGGGTGGGAGTGTAGGGGTGCGCGGGGGTATGTGTGGGCGTGTTGAGGGGCGGGGGTGGGAAGCACAGCCAAGGCCTGCACACCTTCACCCCAGCTTCCTCCACCACCCCACCAGACTCTGCTGGCTGGCGGCGGCGGCGGCCGGCTATCATACTAGGAAAATTTATCTGGGGCAACTAACAAGATACAAGCTGCTGCTACAGTGTCAACCCGCCTACTAGTAAGGTTACTCCCAACACGCACGCACGCACGCACATGTGTTTAATAATACATACTAGTGACACACAGACGGTATCGTCGGCCGCTTCTCTTTGTGATGGTTTAACTATCCTCAGGATACTTTATTTTCGTTCTAACTGACAGACGTGTCACGTGCTGTGGCTTGGTTTCCTCCAAGCTACCAGACAGTTACTCCCGCGGGGTCACTCTAATTACCCAAAACTACCCAAAGCTTCCTAGCATTACGTAAGTAATGAAGAACTATGATATATGGTCAAGGCGGTGTCCATCACTCTCACCACAGAATCTGCAGCTCCTCTGATCAACTGTTGTTTCCATTCCGAATGTCCATGGTTATTTGTATCCAAGACGGATTCTTGTAATTACGATTCTCTGATTTGTAGAAGAGTCTTGGGCATGAAGTATTCAATATGATCTCCTTCAGCAGTCAGCACATCTGCTCGTTCATGTCCACATATTCCAACATGGGAGGAGATGCACAAATTTGTGGAGAAACTTGACGACACTTCCTGGTTGGTTAGTACTCTCACACCTCTCGATTTGAGCGACGTTAACAAGATTTTCTGCCCGATTTTTAGTAAGGCTTTGTAATGCTGCTTGTGAATCATTGCAGATCACTGCACCGTTAGTGTTCCGTTCAAGGAATCTTAACGCCATAACAATGACAGTTAGCTCTGCGTTGAAGAGTCATAGTTCTTAATACGTGTTTTTTTTTTCAATTTTCGCGTTGAAAGGCATTATTCCTAATTAGTGTGTGCTGCACTAGTCCTGCCATTGACAGGATTTGATGACTCATCAGTGTAGATTTGATCTAATTTATTTTCGGCTTTATAAATTTCCTTCAGATACTTGTGCCTCATTTCTTGTGATATGTTAGACTTTTTCAGCATTTCATTGATGATAATCCTGCACGAGTCATCCTCCCAGGGAGGTAACCTCTCCACAGGCAGGAGCTCACGGGCTTGCTCAAGCAGGTGAAGTTCTTCCATGTAGCAGACTGATCTGTGATGCCGTTTTTTGCTTCTGTTTCTTCCTGTAAGTAGCACCGAACTCGTTTTTTTTGCAATACCATTGTAATGGGGATCATCTTGGCAATATCATTGTAATGGGTATCATCTTGGCAATATCATTGTAATGGGTATCATCTTGGCAATATCATTGTAATGGGGATCATCTTGGCAATACCATTGTAATGAGGATCATCTTGGCAATATCATTGTAATGGGGATCATCTTGGCAATACCATTGTAATGGGGATCATCTTGGCAATACCATTGTAATGGGTATCATCTTGGCAATATCATTGTAATGGGGATCATCTTGGCAATACCATTGTAATGGGGATCATCTTGGCAATATCATTGTAATGGGGATCATCTTGGCAATACCATTGTAATGGGGATCATCTTGGCAATACCATTGTAATGGGTATCATCTTGGCAATATCATTGTAATGGGGATCATCTTGGCAATACCATTGTAATGGGTACTCTGGCTAATTGCAAGTTTCGCATTCAGTTGATTAATTTTGCTTTTAACACTGGGGAGGGACAACTCTCGTAGATGTTTTGGTAGTGCTTGGGACTCCAGCAATGATCGTCATGGCTTCATTTTGTGTACTTTAAAGGTGTTTTTTTTCATATCGCTTTGAGAATAAGTGCACAGAACTGGTGCGGCATAGTCTATGACGGAGCGCATATGGGCTGTGTACGTTATTTTAAGCACGGCAATAGAGGCTCCATGTCCATTCCAGGTCATGGCTTTGTGCCCTGAGTCGACGTTTGCACGTTCCTATGAGTTGGTTGAACTCCTCTTTCTTCCCCTTGTGAGAGCCGACAGTGACGCCAAGGTACCGATAGTGGTCAACTTGTTCAAGTGTTACACCATTAATTTGAAGTTCATTTTCTCCCCGCTTGTGATGAGAGTATGCTTTTGTCTTGTTTGTGGAGAGAGTGAATCAAAGTTCAACACATTTCCTTCTAAGGAATTAAATGGACTGTTTATTTTTTCCCCAAGGTGGGAGCTTGTATTAGCACATCATCTACATATCCCGCTTGTTGCGTCCCTTCCGGAAATTCAATATTTGCAATGGCGTTCATAAGCATGTTAAATAGTGTGGGGCTTAAGACCCCTCCTTGGGGGGTCCCGAGTTCCATACTCATTGTTCTGGAGACTGCTCCGTTGAGGCAGACCTTGGGTTCCCCCCCGTTAGGTAGTCTTCAATACATTTTGAGTCAACCCTTGACACCCATGCATGCAAGCTCGTCCAGGATCGCAATCCCCTGTGCTTTGTCCAAGGCTCCTTTAATGTCAACAAATACAGAATACTTAGCTGTGTCATTACAAAGTATTGTAAATTGTATAGTTAAAGTAATTAACTATACAATTTACCGTGCTCCGTCCTCTAATAAATTCATTCACTCCCTCCCCTAGCCTGTGTATTTTGTGCAACAGTCAGTTTAGGATGATCCTTTCAAGCATCTTGCAAGTGCATGACACGAGACTGATTGGTCTGTAATTGCTAGGGTCATTGGGAATGGGAACAATTATAGCCATTGCGCGGGCAGCACTTCACTTAGGGATGACGCTCCAAGTGACAATGTTGTGGCTCTGGGTAATTAGATGGACCCAATACATTATTTCAGAGTAAAAATGTTTTTTTCATGTTCTACATTCAGCACCAACATTATAATGAGTAAATGTCATATTTCTTCACTTACCCAACGCTTCCAAGTATTACGTAAGTAGAGAGACCGCTGCCAGGCACCGTCAGCTGTAGGAGGTTACAGCCGAGCAGTGGGGACCGCTGCCAGGCACCGTCAGCTGTAGGAGCTTACAGCCGAGCAGTGGGGACCGCTGCCAGGCACCGTCAGCTGTAGGAGGTTACAGCCGAGCAGTGGGGACTATAATAGCAGTATTAGACCCTGGAGTGTGGTTGGTGTTGACTGTGCTGGTGAGGAACTATCACTCCAGCCACAAGTCACCACTGGTGCCTGGATGGCAGTGTGTCGGGTTAAGGTTCACCTCTCACCTCGACACCTTCATTGGCATTACAAAAATCACAAATAGGATTCGATGAATTAATTATATATAAGAAGACTGATCATAATTTGTTTCTCCACCTCGGTGTGGCTTTAATAGGTGCACTGAGATGACAAAATATATTGAATTTAATATTTGCAGATTTTTTGTTATAGGTTAGTTATAAAGGCCACAAGAAGCCCGGGTTGTTGGGTCTAAACCTTAAATGTGCTTTGTTGAGCGACTGATAATACTGGAGACTCGGGTGGTGGTTGTGGCGATCGTGGTTACTACTGGTGGTTGTTAGCACAACAACACTCCCACACCTGCCACTCCAACATGTGTGGCACGTGTACCAGCATTAATTTTGATACAATTCTTCAGCGGTGTGGCATTGATGGCGCTGTGTTATTGTGGCTTGACACGTACATGTTTCCTTGCCTGCCCACCTGTGTACACAGCCACACTCACACATTAATCATGACAGGTGTCAGTCACCGAACTTGAGGGCGAAGATGCAAGGAGAGCGACACTGGTGGACGTTAGTCATGTTCTGCCCCACCATGGCTAATAGAAGCAAGGTTCAGGGGAGTGGGGCCGAGGCTAGTATCTCGTCTTCGTCTAAGGCCAGCACCTGGCTACACTAGGATCTGGTGATGACTGTTATGACACACCTGGCTACACCAGGTGCTGGTGATGACACACCTGGCTACACCAGGTGCTGGTGATGACACACCTGGCTACACCAGCCCTGGCGATGACACACCTGGCTACACCAGCCCTGGCGATGACACACCTGGCTACACCAGCCCTGGCGATGACACACCTGGCTACACCAGCCCTGGCGATGACACACCTGGCTACACCTACTTATGATTCTTCTCATAATTTTTGCATCAGCAAACATTGAGAGGAATTAGTCTATACCCTCTGGAAGATCGTTTACATGTATCAGAAACAGGATGGGTCCAAGTACAGAACCCTGTGGAACTCCGCTGGTGACACCTCTACTGTCTTACCCCCTTTACAGTTACTCGCTGTTTCCTGTTGCTTGATACTTCTCATCCACTGGAGCACCTTATCTTTTATTTCTGTGTGTTTCGCCAACTTTTGTAACAGTCGCTTATGGGGGTACTGTGTCAAAGGCTTTCTGATAGTCTAAGGAAATACGTTCTTCCCACCCTTCTCTTTCTAGCCTAATAATTGTTGCCTGGTCATAAAATTTTATTAAAGTATCTCAGTACTGCCTTCCTCACTCTTGAGTACCTCAGTAAAATCATTTTATTATTTTATCACATTAAAAATGTGAGGCGCGATTTATCGTCCCTGAACCCATGCTGGTGGTGTGTTACAAAGGTATTTCCCTCCAGATGTTCTACAAGACTTTTCCTCACGATCTTCTCCATCACCTTGCATGGTATACAGGTTAGGGAAACTGGCCTGTAGTTCAGTGCCTGTCACCCTTTTTGTATATTGGGACTACAGTAGCTGTCTTCCAGCTTTCTGGTAGGTCTCCTGTTTCCATTGACCTCTTATACACCATAAAGAGTGGCACACTTAGTGCCTCTTCACCCTCTTTGTATCCACGGTGAGATTGTCAGGCCCAACAGCCTTTGTCACATTCAGCTCCAACAGATTCCTTTTGAACTCATCACTGGCGAGGGAATTGTCAGGGGAAAGCACCAAGCCATTATGACTTGTAGCACTTGGAAGGGGTCAGGATAATGATTTGGGATGGGATGGGGGGAAGGAATAGTGCCCAACCACTTTGAACGTCGGGGATTCATGACTTGTGAGCACAAATTCCTCCAAGGTTGCTTGATTTGCCGCCGCCTCATTTAGTACAGGGCTTCTCCTTGCTTTATTGTGAAGTCCTCCCGGAATATCTTGAGTTCTTTACACACCACCTTGTCATTCTCTGTGTATCTGTTCTCCCTTTTTCTCTGTTTCATCACTTGTTCCTTCACTGCTGTTTTCCTCCTGATGTGGCTGTGGAGCAGTGTACTGGGTCTTGGCTTTACTCGCGATGTCATAAATTGCCATCCACACTCCGTGGAAATAAACATTCCATTCACCTGGCAACCCGTCCTCAGCCTCGACTCAAATCCAATACATCCAGCGGTCGATCCCACAGATGCATTCATCAATTTTTACATGCTCTTCATTCAAAACGGGAATTTTTTCAAATAAATTAATATTATATTAGCATATTGTGCATATATAAGCATAGGTTAGGTTAGGTGTTTAGGTTCTGTTGGCGATTATTTGTAGTACGTGGGTGAAGCATTTATAGCGTTGTGGTTCGAACAAAATTGGTCAGTGAAGCACTTGTTCCAGAAGTGTTCGAACAAAATCAGTTGCGAGTCGTGTGTAAACCGTTTTTCATTCATAAACAGGTGGGGGTTTGGCGGGTGCATGGAATGGACTTTGGGTCTTTGTTTAAGAGGACAGACTGGTATGTGACAAAGCTTGAATGGTCCCCAAGTGAATTAATCCTCAAGAACTCTTTGACCCGACCAAGATTCGAACCAGTGTTACTAGGGCTCATCCATTGATGTACTCCCGCCTGTCCTCATAAACAAAGGGCAAAGTCCATTCCATCCACCCGCCAAATCCCCTGTTTATGAATGAAAAACGGTTTACACACGACTCGCAACTGATTTCGTCCGAACACTTCCGGAACAAGTGCTTCACTGACCAATTTTGTTCGAACCACAACGCTATAAATGTTTCACCTACGTACTACAAATACAAATAATCACTAACAGAAACTAAGCACCTAACCTTACCTATGCATTTACCTATGCAGAAACCTTACCTATGCAGAAACTGTATTTTTCATGTGAGGGAAATCTTTGAAACCTCTTTACCGATTGCTTTGAAATTTTTACACAACGTTGCATTTAATAGGCTCGCTTTTTTATATACCTACTATATACATGCCACACCTGTGGCAGGTAAAAACACAACTCTTTTGGAAAAACAGCGCCATCTGTTGCACGTAACCGGAACACACGCTGTGCTAAATATGTTAAGATTCCATTTCAATGTTTTCAATTGCACTGATAAATTAAATTTTCATAGATTTTGATTTAATTTAATTTTGATTTAACTATTTTGTGTGACATTGTGTGTGAATTGAGCTGTATTGTTTACCATACTGTTTAGTTCGTAAGTATAACTGCCACACCTGTGACAGGTAAAAGCATTCTATTTTTAAGAAACAACGCCATCTGTTACACGAGAGAGCAACACACGCTATACTCTGTTACGATTCCATTTAAATGTTTCTGATTTCATTGATAAATTGAATTTTCATAGATTTTGATTTAATTTAATTTTGATTTAACTATTTTGTGTGACATTGCATTGGAATTGAGCTGTGTTGTTTACCATACCGTTCATTTCGTGAGTATAGTTTATTTTTTTATTTTTTCATTTTGTTTTTCTAGGTGTTTTTCTTTCAGTGATGGGAGCATCGGTCCATTTGATGTTCCCAATTTTCTGATGGGAACATCAGATCATTTGGGAATGCATCGGACGAGGGCGTGGTGGAGAGAACGAGGGGATGGGAGTGGGGGATGGTTGGGAGGACGAGGGGATGAGGTAGGGGAAGACTGGTGGTGAGGACTGGGAGACAGGGAAAGGTTGCTGAGCCACAGCAACGCGTGGCCGGGCACAGCTAGTATATTATAATAGAGAGAATTCCCGTTTTGAAGGAATAGCATGTAAAAATTTATGAATGCGTCTTTGGGGTCGACAGCTGTATGTAATGGACTTGAGTCGAGGACGGGTTGGTAAATGCTTCACCCACGTACTACAAATGCAAATAATCGCCTAACCTAACCAATGCCTAAATATACCCAGTATGATAATATATAATAATAACTTTATATTTGAGAAAGTAACTTTTGAATGAACAGCATGTTAAAATTAATGACTGCGTGTTTGGGGTCAGCCGCTGGATGGAATGGACATGGTCTGGGTGCACAGTACTGATACAATTCCACCAGTGTGTAACTGTAACTCGTAACTCATGCCTCTTAGCTTCAGGCTATTCTAGTGACATACCTCTGAACTTTTTCCAGCTTCGTCTTGTGCTTGACAAGGTACCGGCTCCATGCTGGGGCCGCATACTCCAGGATTGGTCTTACACAGAATATTGTACACCACATATGTAAGACCAATCCTGGAGTATGCAGCCCCAGCATGGAGCCGGTACCTTGTCAAGCACAAGACGAAGCTGGAAAAAGTTCAGAGGTATGTCACTAGAATAGCCTGAAGCTAAGAGGCATGAGTTACGAGGAAAGGCTGCGAGAGATGACACTGGAAGACAGAAGAGTAAGGGGGAGACATGATCACTACCTACAAAATCCTCAGGGTATTGACAGGGTAGACAAGGATAAACTATTCAACACTGGCGGTACGCGAACAAAGGGACACAGTTTCCACCTGAGTACCCAAATGATCCACAGGGACGTTAGAAAGAACTTTCAGTGTCAGTAGTTAACAGGTGGAATGCATTAGGCAGTGATGTGGTGGAGGCTGACTCCATACACAGTTTCAAATGTAGATATGATAGAGCCCAGTAGGCTCAGGAACCTGTACACCAGTTGATTGACAGTTGAGAGGCGGGACCAAAGAGCCAAAGCTCAACCCCCGCAAGCACAACTAGGCGAGTACACCCACACCCACACGTGCGTGCGTGTGTGTGTGTGTGTGTGTGTGTGAGCACCCAGGTTTTCCTGCAAGAACTGCCGGCTGTGTGCGACGTGCCCAATCATTAAGGCCTCCCGGAGCCAGTTATCCAGGCTGGTCCCAGGAAGCTCTCCCGCAAAATTTGGGTAATGATGATTGGCGTCCTCTTGGTCTTGACCAGTGGCGTCAAAGTCTGGGTCACCATCCGGAAGAACAGTAGTTTCTGGAGGATGTGGCACAGGTAAATCTTTTCTGGGAGGAAGAGGCTTTACAACGGAGGACTGCAGAGCTTGGACACGGGGGAGATACCAGACGCGCTTAAAGCAGCAGACATAGCCCCTCTACACAAGAGAGGGAGCAAAGCATTGTCAAAGAATTATAGATCAGTTACACTAACGTCCCACATAATAAAAGTATTTAAGAGTGATCAGAAGTCAGCTCACTAGTTTCATGGAGACCAATGACCTCCACAACCCAGGCCAACATGGATTTCCAGCGGGAAGATCCTGGCCTCTCACAGCTACTTGATCACTACGACAAAGTCACTGAGGCATTAGAAGAAAAACAGAATGCAGATGTGATATACACGGAATTCACAAAGGCATTCGATAAATGTGACCATGGAGTGATAGCACACAAAATGAGGTCAATGGGAATAACTGGTGAAGTTGGACGCTGGTTGCTCAATTTTCTGTCGAACAGAATACAAAGAGTAACAGTCAACTAAATAAGAGCCCAAGCGCATTTAAAAGCTCAGTACCTCAGGGTACAGTCCTTGCACCACTGCTTTTCCTTATTCTCATATCAGATATAGACTCAAATACAAGTCACAGCTTCGTATCATCCTTTGCAGATGACACAAAATTCAGCATGAAAATTACCTCTGCTGAAAACATTGAAAACTACAAGCAGATATTAATAGTCTTTAGGCAAAAAATAACATGTTTAACAGCGATAAATTCCAGGTACTCAGATACGGTAAAAATGAGAACCTTAAACATAATACAGGGTATAAAACAATCAAATTTGCCCATAGTAGGAAAACGTGTAATGGATTTGGGAATAATGTAATTATTCATTATTTTGCTTGGTTATGCCAGGGAGCATAACCAAGCAAATATTGCGTCAACCAGAAAAATGATAGGATGGATTACGAGAACTTTAAAATCCAGGGATCCCATCAGAATGGTTGTACTCTTCGAATCACTTGTGTTGTCCCGTCTTGAGTACTGCTCAGTACTCACTTCCCCCTTCAGAGCAGGAGAGATTGCTGAAATAGAGGGAGTAAAGAGAACTTGTACGGCACGCATAGACGCGATAAAGCACCTAAATTATTGGGATCGTCTCAAAGCTCTCCAAATGTACTCGCTTTAAAGACGACGAGAGAGATACCAAATAATATACACGTGGAAAATACTGCAGGGACAGGTCCCAAATGTACACAGTAAAATAACATACTGAAGTGAACGACATAGAAGAAAATGCAGAATAGAACCAGTGAAGAGCAGAGGTGCCATAGGCACAGAGAACACTGTATAAACATGAGAGGTCCGCGGTTGTTCAACACCCTCCCAGCTAGTATAAGAAATATTGCCGGAACAACCGTGGACATCTTCAAGAGAAAACTAGATAGTTTTCTTAAAGGAGTGCCGGACCAACCGGGCTGTGGTGGGTATGTGGGCCTGCGGGCCGCTCCAAGCAACAGCCTGGTGGACCAAACTCTCACAAGCCAAGCCTGGCCTCGAGCCGGGCTTGGGGAGTAGAACAACGGAACCCCAGAACCCCATCAACCAGGTAGAGGATGACGTCAGGACAGTGGAGGGAGCAGGCAGTATGGTTGTCACGGGTGTGTGATATGCCTCTGGCTAGCCCCCTGCACCACCACCACCTGCGCCACCACCACCTGCACACACGTCATTACTCTTGCTCCCTTATTCCTATGGGTGTAAGCAATGATTTAAAGGGAAGTTGTATTGTATGCTCTTATTGATAAAATATCTGGAAATTCAGTAAGCAAATAATTTAAAAAAAAAATCCTAAACCCGTAAAATCAAAATAATAATTGTAGATTTTTATTTCTGGTAAATTAGTTGAGAAGCGCTCTGAGTGTTACACGTGGCGATACCGTGTTAACCAGTTAGTTAATCCATCAACCGTGTTGTGTACACACCTGAACACGCTGTTGTGAACTGTGAGCTGTAGTCTTGGACTGTGTCGCCTTGTGTGAAGACCTTGCTGGTGTTTTTAGATTTTGCTATACGTTAAATAGCTATGCTATAGCTATTAGCTATTGCTATTTAGCGTAATTGAGCTAAATAGCTATGCTATTTAGCTCAATTATGGGCTATAGTGAGACCGTAATTGAGTTCGGTTATTCGCGATAACCTTGTTACTGTGATATTTGGGTCAAAGTTTTAAATGAAGGTGGGGTTTCCTCCTCTTCTCCCGTTTCACGAATTTACAATGAATTAGTGAGACGTGTGTGTCAATGATCCTACTCAAATCGCCCGTTAATTGATCCATCAAAAATGGATCTAAGTTATATAAACCACTGCTAATGTTCAATGCTAATGTTCTGCTTTAATACAGGTTACTAAAGAATGTAATTTGAACATTAGCAGTGGTTTATATAACTTAGATTTATTTTTGATAGATCAATTAAAGGGCGATTTGAGTAGGATCATTGATACACATTTGTCTCACTAATTCATTGTAAATATTTACTATCTTGTGCTATTATTATTATCCATGTATGGGCCTGTTGGTGGGTATAAACAGGAGTTGTCTGGTATGGGCCAATAGGCCTTCTGCAGGTCTTATGCGGCTCTTATCTATATTCACCTAATTCCCATTCATTTTTCAGTGTACCTCACGTCACTCCACCACTATCTTCTGCCTATATATATATGTCCAATACTTGACTTGTAAATCACTCTTTCTGAAGATGTATTAATATACGAAAGTACTAAAGGAAATTACTGTTTCAATTCTTCTTCTGTGGTCTAACAGTGTGTGTGTGTGTGTGTGTGTGTGTGTATATATATATATATAATATATATATATATATATATAATGTCTCCTACTGTGAGAGGGTAAGATAGCTGCTATAGAAAGTAGTGTGTTGTTAAACACAAAGGAGGGACAGAAGTAGTCGTCTTGCTAAGGTGAAAAATAGATCCCGTTCTGTTCCTACCCGTCTTATGGCTACCTGGTGTAGCTTCCGAGGGTCAACAACCCCGCGGCCCGGTCCCCGACCAGGCCTCCTGGTTGCTGGACTGGTCAACCAGGCTGTTGGACGCTGCTGCTCGCAGCCTGACGTATGAATCACAGCCTGGTTTATCAGGTATTCTTTGGAATACTCTCTCTATTGTGTAATGTTTGATAAAGATTTTCCTGCACGCAACACCACACACTGGCCAGGAGTGTGTGAGGGCCTTATGCCTGCACGCAACACCACACACTGGCCAGTAGAGTGCGAGGGCCTTATGCCTGCACGCAACACCACACACTGGCCAGGAGAGTGCGAGGGCCTTATGCCTGCACGCAACACCACACACTGGCCAGGAGTGTGTGAGAGCCTTATGCCTGCACGCAACACCACACTGGCCAGGAGAATGCGAGGGGTCTTATGCCTGCACGCAACACCACACACTGGCCAGGAGAGTGTGAGGGGTCTTATGCCTGCACGCAACACCACACACTGGCCAGGAGAGTGCGAGGGCCTTATACCTGCACGCAACACCACACACTGGCCAGGAGTGTGTGAGGGGTCTTATGCCTGCACGCAACACCACACACTGGCCGGGAGTGTGTGAGAGCCTTATGCCTGCACGCAACACCACACTGGCCAGGAGAGTGCGAGGGGTCTTATCCCTGCACGCAACACCACACACTGGCCAGTAGAGTGTGAGGGTCTTATGCCTGCACGCAACACCACACACTGGCCAGGAGTGTGTGAGAGCCTTATGCCTGCACGCAACACCACACACTGGCCAGGAGAGTGCGAGGGGTCTTATGTCTGCACGCAACACCACACACTGGCCAGGAGAGTGTGAGGGTCTTATGCCTGCACGCAACACCACACACTGGCCAGGAGAGTGCGAGGGGTCTTATGCCTGCACGCAACACCACACACTGGCCAGGAGAGTGTGAGGGGTCTTATGCCTGCACGCAACACCACACACTGGCCAGGAGTGTGTGAGGGTCTTATGCCTGCACGCAACACCACACACTGGCCAGGAGAGTGTGAGGGTCTTATGCCTGCACGCAACACCACACACTGGCCAGGAGAGTGCGAGGGGTCTTATGCCTGCACGCAACACCACACACTGGCCAGGAGAGTGCGAGGGTCTTATGCCTGCACGCAACACCACACACTGGCCAGGAGAGTGCGAGGGTCTTATGTCTGCACGCAACACCACACACTGGCCAGTAGAGTGTGAGGGTCTTATGCCTGCACGCAACACCACACACTGGCCAGGAGTGTGTGAGGGTCTTATGCCTGCACGCAACACCACACACTGGCCAGTAGAGTGTGAGGGTCTTATGCCTGCACGCAACACCACACACTGGCCAGGAGTGTGTGAGGGTCTTATGCCTGCACGCAACACCACACACTGGCCAGGGTAGTACAGGAACACACACGCCTTACCAAGCGAGCAAGGAGCACTCATCCAGCATTTCAAGGAGCAAACCATGCAGCGTGGGAATGGCCGGGTGTGTGTGGGGGGACACCTTTGTAGTGTGTACCCCCCCCCCCCCAGCTTCCCTACACCCTACACGCTCACCACCACACTCATTCATCCTCATTGTGTCTGGACTAGAGTGATTTGTGTGTGTGGTAAAAAGAAGTGTGTGAATACGCGGTTGTTAGGGTGCCGTGGGTGTGCTGGGGGTGGTGCCGTGGGTGTGCTGGGGGTGGTGCCGTGGGTGTGCTGGGGGTGGTGCCGTGGGTGTGCTGGGGGTGGTGCCGGGGGCGGGGTGGTCACTTACCATGCTGGGTGTGTAGGGGCGCGGCACCGCCCACTCTTTGATCACTGCCGTTGACCTGCTGGTCGTGGGCACGGGGGGGGGGGGGGAGATGTTGCAATCTTAAATCACATTTGAACCGGGTATTGCTGCATTGGGGAGGGGGGGAGGGGGAAGAGAACTATCGGGGAAAAGCGTCAAGACGTTACCAGTCCCTGTGGTGCGGTGGTAAGACGGTCGCCGGACGTTTCGCGAGCGCTTTGTCCTGGGTTCGTATCCTGGTCGTGGAGGATTTTACTGGGCGTCAATTATTAACTGTAGCCTCTGTTTACCCAACAGTAAAATGGGTACAATTTGACAGTAGTATTCCGGGGAATATTAAGATCAAGGACTTGCCCGAAACGCTGTGTTAATGGCTGTGCAAGACTGTGCGAACTCTTGTGTTTATATACAAAAAAATCATAAATAAATAAATTACGACTATATAGCAATTGGGAGGCAACCCGTTCTCGCAAATTCGTAAAGTCAATATTGACTTATTAACTACGTGCATAGGTGATATACTAAACATAATAGATACCCTTAAAAAGATTCATCCAGGGGCTATAGGCTTAACCTATACCTATTATAGGTTAGGTAATAATTGTAATTACGAAGCAATAAGATGCTTATCTTAAGATACTAACAAGGTTAGGTAAGGTCGGTGTTTTCTATGAATCTTTTTAAGGGTATCTAT
Organism: Procambarus clarkii; assembly: GCF_040958095.1. Lineage (NCBI taxonomy): Eukaryota > Metazoa > Arthropoda > Malacostraca > Decapoda > Cambaridae > Procambarus > Procambarus clarkii. The sequence goes on from NC_091168.1 coordinate 16,492,973, forward strand.
TATGTTAAGTATGTCACCTATGCACATATTTAATAAGTCAATATTGACTGACTAAATTTGCGAGAACGGGTTGTGGGAGGGATTAGGATATGGATTAGGGATGGGACGGGGGAAGGAATGGTGCCCAACCAATTGGACGGTCGGGGATTTGAACGCCGACCTGCATGAAGCGAGACCGTCGCTCAACCGTTGACATGCTGGCAAAGACCGCCTGTAGTAGACCAGTAGTGGACATTGATAAGGTAAACACATCCACAAGGGCCGTGATGAGGGTTCGAACCTACGCACGGGATGTTGCCAGCTGCGCCATAGACATCTGTGCTACTGGGACGCAGTGGCACAAAGTATGTGTATCGGGGTGCTAAACATGTCCTCATACTGCTTTTTTATGATTTCACTAATGTCTTTGTCATCCTCCGTGTATGACCCTTCACTTGTACGAATAGGTCCAATACTGGCAGTGGTTTTTGCTTTTGATTTCGCATATGTGAAGAAATACTTTGGTTTTTTTTCTGTTTCTTGAATTGCTTTGTTTTATTTGCCTTTCTGATATGAATGCTTCAGTCTCTTGTTTGATTTCTTCAATCTCCCTGTTTAAATTATTCCTTCATTGTATGGAGAGTCGTGTCTGCTTAAGCATTTCCCTTAATTTTTTCCTTCTTTTGTAGTGTCGTCTGCGTTCCGTTTCTGCGTTGGACCTCTTTCTGGCTTTCCTCAAAGGAACATGTTTCAGACAGACTGCATATGCTGCTGAGGTCAATTTTTCTATTCCTTGAGTAGGATTCTTATTAGAACATTTTCCCATTGAATGTTTGTAAGTTCCCTATTTATTTTCTCCCAGTCTATCCTTTTATTATTAAAATTGAATTTATTGAATAGCCCTTCTCGCTTGTTGTTTCTCTTGGGCCTACTACCGTTATTAATGTTAGTTTGCTCTTCAATGAGCTTGTGGTCCGAGTGTCATGTGTCAACTTTGTGAAAATGTCGAATACACCATGTGTTAACTTTTTGAAAGTGTCCAATACACCGTGTGTCAACTTTGTGAAAGTGTCCAATACACCATGTGTTAACTTTTTGAAAGTGTCCAATACACCATGTGTCAACTTTCTGAAAGTGTTCAATACACCATGTGTCAACTTTGTGAAAGTGTCCAATACACCGTGTCAACTTTGTGAAAGTGTTCAGTACGTAATGTGTCAACTTTGTGAAAGAGAAAACATGCACTCTCTTGAACATTATATTGTAGAATGTCCCATATTGTCTGACTTTCGCCCTCCTGGGCTAAGGTATGCTGGACTCTGTAACTATGCTGTATACTCTGTAACTATGCTGTATACTCTGTAATATGAGTACTGGAACACTTGATGAAATATTGGACTTGTACCAAAGACTATACAATGCATCAGTTATACAATGTGATGTAACTGAGCTGAGCCTGTAAAAGCACCCTAATCACCTTCAGTGGTTAGGTGCTAAATAACACACTAGTTTATATAACAGCTACTTTACCCTGTCAAAGTAGGAGACATGAATGTGTGTGTACGTGTGTACAGGATATGTAGAAGCTGGTCAGAATATGTGGAAGCTGGCTCCCCCCCCCCGTCCCATCCCATCCCAAATCCTTATCCTGACTCCTTCCCAGTGCTATATAGACGTAATGACTTGGTGCTTTTATTCTATTTATGTTGTATCACCTTAGTAAACGCACATTAATGACTTTATGTAAAAAAACACATCGAACACTGTTTATGTAGGACACACGAAATCTGTGCATTTATGTATGTAGGTTAGCATAGTATTTTAAAAGCACTAGAATCACTTTCTGTGGTTGATTGTTCAATATATCCCAGGACTATATGTTTAACACATCTCTCACCCTGTCCATGGAGGACAGAAGAAAATGTATATATGCTGGTTAGCATTGTAAATGTGTGGCCACGTCTGTGGTAGAAAACAATAATAATAAAGCAAAATCCAAGTGGTTGTCTGGGGGGGGAGTGCACAACTTTTGTAGAGCACTGTACCTGGGGGTAGAGCACTGTACCTGGGGGTAGAGCACTGTACCTGGGGGTAGAGCACTGTACCTGGGGGTAGAGCACTGTACCTGGGGGTAGAGCACTGTACCTGGGGGTAGAGCACTGTACATGGGGGTAGAGCACTGTACCTGGGGGTAGAGCACTGTACCTGGGGGTAGAGCACTGTACCTGGGGGTAGAGCACTGTACCTGGGGGTAGAGCACTGTACCTGGGGGTAGAGCACTGTACCTGGGGGTAGAGCACTGTACCTGGGGGTAGAGCACTGTACCTGGGGTAGAGCACTGTACCTGGGGTAGAGCACTGTACCTGGGGGTAGAGCACTGTACCTGGGGGTAGAGCACTGTACCTGGGGGTAGAGCACTGTACCTGGGGGTAGAGCACTGTACCTGGGGGTAGAGCACTGTACCTGGGGGTAGAGCACTGTACCTGGGGGTAGAGCACTGTACCTGGGGGTAGAGCACTGTACCTGGGGGTAGCGCACTGTACCTGGGGGTAGCGCACTGTACCTGGGGGTAGAGCACTGTACCTGGGGGTAGCGCACTGTACCTGGGGGTAGCGCACTGTACCTGCGGGTAGCGCACTGTACCTGCGGGTAGAGCACTGTACCTGGGGGTAGCGCACTGTACCTGGGGGTAGTGTACTGTACCTGGGGGTAGAGCACTGTACCTGGGGGTAGAGCACTGTACCTGGGGGTAGCGCACTGTACCTGGGGGTAGCGCACTGTACCTGGGGGTAGCGCACTGTACCTGGGGGTAGCGCACTGTACCTGCGGGTAGAGCACTGTACCTGGGGGTAGAGCACTGTACCTGGGGGTAGCGCACTGTACCTGGGGGTAGTGTTCTGTACCTGCGGGTAGAGCACTGTACCTGGGGGTAGAGCACTGTACCTGGGGGTAGCGCACTGTACCTGGGGTAGATAATGGTGACTGTACTCTGGCAGCACGGGCGGGGTGGGGTGGAGAGGGGGGGCAAGGGGGGGGGGAGAGGAGAGGGGAAGTGCACCTTCCCCCACTGTGGGGGAGACGGTGGGGACTGTGGTGTTATGACAACCACATACACAACTGTAGGAGGTGAAGAAGACAGCACTGACTCGAGCTAGGAACAGCAAAACGATTGGGTAAAAATGTTGGTTGTAAGTGAAATAGGTTGAAGTGGATGAAAGTAACTCGATGCATAATTGTAAATTTAAATGAATAATGTAATGGGTGTTGTCTGGTTGTAAACAACAACATGATGTAAATGCTGGGGTTGGAGGTCACTAGCGGGCACTGTTGTTGTTCATCCCGTTTTCTTTCCCCGAAGAGGTCGTATATTTACTACGAGTTCTGTATCGTTAAATGTTCATTAGTGTAGTAGGGAGGGGCGGGTGATGCAGTAGTGTATGGTAAGATAACATTAGTGTTGTAGGGAGGTGTGGGTGATGCAGTAGTGTATGGTAAGATAACATTAGTGTTGTAGGGAGGTGTGGGTGATGCAGTAGTGTATGGTAAGATAACATTAGTGTTGTAGGGAGGTGTGGGTGATGCAGTAGTGTATGGTAAGATAACATTAGTGTTGTAGGGAGGTGTGGGTGATGCAGTAGTGTATGGTAAGATAACATTAGTGTTGTAGGGAGGTGTGGGTGATGCAGTAGTGTATGGTAAGATAACATTAGTGTTGTAGGGAGGTGTGGGTGATGCAGTAGTGTATGGTAAGATAACATTAGTGTTGTAGGGAGGGGCGGGTGGTACAGTAGTGTATGGTAAGATAACATTAGTGTAGTAGGGAGGGGCGGGTGGTACAGTAGTGTATGGTAAGATAACATTAGTGTAGTAGGGAGGTGTGGGTGATGCAGTAGTGTATGGTAAGATAACATTAGTGTTGTAGGGAGGGGCGGGTGGTACAGTAGTGTATGGCAAGATAACATTAGTGTTGTAGGGAGGGGCGGGTGATGCAGTAGTGTATGGTAAGATAACATTAGTGTTGTAGGGAGGTGTGGGTGATGCAGTAGTGTATGGTAAGATAACATTAGTGTTGTAGGGAGGTGTGGGTGATGCAGTAGTGTATGGTAAGATAACATTAGTGTAGTAGGGAGGGGCGGGTGGTGCAGTAGTGTATGGTAAGATAACATTAGTGTTGTAGGGAGGTGTGGGTGATGCAGTAGTGTATGGTAAGATAACATTAGTGTAGTAGGGAGGGGCGGGTGGTGCAGTAGTGTATGGTAAGATAACATTAGTGTTGTAGGGAGGGGCGGGTGATGCAGTAGTGTATGGTAAGATAACATTAGTGTAGTAGGGAGGGGCGGGTGGTGCAGTAGTGTATGGTAAGATAACATTAGTGTAGTAGGGAGGTGTGGGTGATGCAGTAGTGTATGGTAAGATAACATTAGTGTTGTAGGGAGGTGTGGGTGATGCAGTGATGTATGGTAAGATAACATTAGTGTAGTAGGGAGGGGCGGGTGATGCAGTAGTGTATGGTAAGATAACATTAGTGTAGTAGGGAGGTGTGGGTGATACAGTAGTGTATGGTAAGATAACATTAGTGTAGTAGGGAGGGGCGGGTGATACAGTAGTGTATGGTAAGATAACATTAGTGTAGTAGGGAGGGGCGGGTGGTGCAGTAGTGTATGGTAAGATAACATTAGTGTAGTAGGGAGGGGCGGGTGATACAGTAGTGTATGGTAAGATAACATTAGTGTAGTAGGGAGGTGTGGGTGATACAGAAGTGTATGGTAAGATAACATCAGAAGGGTGGTGAAGTAATGTAGTGCAGTGTGGGTTGTTAACCTCTCACCCGGGGCTCTCGTCCTAGTACCCTCAACCTTCACTCTTATCACACTCGGGTTAATGAAGTTAATAAACGCTCATTGTTTTGTTACTTGTTAATTTAAGCTGTTTGGTAATTGATTACATTAAGAGTTAATGGGTCAATACACTGACCACATGACTTGGCACTTCAGTGGTCATGAGTGAGTATTCCTCGAGGTTATGACTCGGGAAGTAACCTCTAAGGGCTTTAGACGCTCAAATGAAAGAGTGGTTCTCCAGTGAGTTTGATTCTGTTTAATATCTATAATTGCCCAAGTGTGTGTACAGGGTGAGGGCTACGCTCAGGCTCCCGTCTGTCCGGTACTCTCATGACGCTTTGAAAAAATGGAAGGTTTTGACCTCCACAACTTTAATTCTCATATATCTGGCTGATGATTGGCCGAAGTGGGTTTCCAGGCTTGTGGGTCTTGACATTCCCGTATGTATAACCATATTTGTAGAGAAAATACGCAATAATTCGTGATCTATGTAAAATTATCTTTACCACATGATTACCCATTGGTTCGTGTTTTATCACCTCACCCAAAAACAAATATAAGTATGGAACACAGTATATAAAATTTTGTCTTTGAAAATGTAAGAAGCTCTTGCGAAAAGCTTTCAGGCGTCAGATCATAAATAAAAATGTGAAAATGAACTTTGGAGAGTTAATTTTTCATTTACCTTTGACAGTGAAGAAAAACGTAAGAAATATTGAGAAGATTGGTGTTAGAATCATTAATCTCACCTTTTAGGTCATATTCAACAAATATTTACAAAACTGCTACCAAAATATACTAGTGTGTGTGTGTGTGTGTGTGTGTGTGTATATATATATATATATGTATAATATATATATGTCGTACCTAGTAGCCAGAACGCACTTCTCAGCCTACTATGCAAGGCCCGATTTGCCTAATGAGCCAAGTTTTCATGAATTAATGTTTTTTCGACTACCTAACCTAACCTAACTTTTTCGGCTACCTAACCGAACCTAACCTATAAAGATAGGTTAGGTTAGGTAGGGTTGGTTAGGTTCAGCCATATATCTACGTTAATTTTAACTCCAATAAAAAAAAATTGACATCATACATAATGAAATGGGTAGCTTTATCATATCATAAGAAAAAAATTAGAGAAAATATATTAATTCAGGAAAACTTGGCTTATTAGGCAAATCGGGCATTGCATAGCAGGCTGAGAAGTGCGTTCTGGCTACTAGGTACGACATATATATTAGTATATTTTGGTAGCAGTCTTTCCTGTAGACATATATTATTAAATATGACCGAAAAAGTAAGATTAATAATTCTAACACGAATTTTCTCAATCTTTCGTACATTTCTTTTCACTGCTGGTGGTAATTCAAAAATCAATTCTCCAAAATTCATTTTTATTTCTAGTCTGACGCGACACTTGAGCGCATTTCGTAAAACTTATTACATTTTCAAAGACTTTAGTTTACACATACACAACTGAATAGAACTTACACATCTCCGATTTGTCTATATCTACATTTGAGTGAGGTGGATGGAGTGAGGTGGTATTAATAGGGTATTAAATTTATCAACACAAGACAGAACATGAAACAATGGGTATTGAATGGAAGTGATTGTAGAAAGCCTATTGGTCCATATTTCTTGATGCTTCTATATTGGAGCGGAGTCTTGAGGTGGGTAGAATATAGTTGTGCATTAATTGGCTGTTGATTGCTGGTGTTGACTTCTTGATGTGTAGTGCCTCGCAAACGTCAAGCCGTCTGCTATCGCTGTATCTATCGATGATTTCTGTGTTGTTTACTAGGATTTCTCTGGCGATGGTTTGGTTGTGGGAAGAGATTATATGTTCCTTAATGGAGCCCTGTTGCTTATGCAGAAAGGGCTCCATTAAGGAACATATAATCTCTAACCACAACCAAACCATCGCCAGAGAAATCCTAGTAAACAACACAGAAATCATCGATAGATACAGCGATAGCAGACGGCTTGACGTTTGCGAGGCACTACACATTAAGAAGTCAACACCAGCAATCAACAGCCAATTAATGCACAACTATATTCTACCCACCTCAAGACTCCGCTCCAATATAGAAGCATCAAGAAATATGGACCAATAGGCTTTGTACAATCACTTCCATTCAATACCCATTGTTTCGTGTTGTGTCTTGTGTTGATGAATTTAATACCCTATTAATACCACCTCACCCCATCCACCTCACTCAAATGTAGATATAACCAAATCGGAGATGTGTAAGTTCTATTCAGTTGTGTATGTGTAAACTAAAGTGTTTGAAAATGTAATAAGTTTTACGAAACGCGCTCAAGTGTCGCGTCAGACTAGAAATAAAAATAAAAATTAATTTTGGAGAATTGATTTTTGAATTACCACCAGCAGTGAAAAGAAATGTACGAAAGATCGAGAAAATTCGTGTTAGAATTATTAATCTTACTTTTTCGGTCATATTTAATAATATATATATATATATATATATATATATATATAATATATATATATATATATATATAAGTTGTATACTTAACTCTCGTGTTTAGGAGAGTTGTGCCTTAAGCAGAGACACTGTGTCTTCCCATATTAACAGGGACTTGATGAAATTAACGTCTAAATGACCCCTCACTTGCTCTGGTGCTCTTGGGAGGTGTTGATCTTTGGGGGATTTAAATACTCCGAAATTACCATCTCTTTTAAGGGTCTGAGCGGTGGTGCAGAGGGTTAAGGCGTACCTGTTATGCCAGTTGCTGGAAGGCTTCTGTGCTGGCTAGGGTTCGAGTCTCCTGGTGGGAAAGTGTTCTAAAGTTATATATATATATATATATATATATATATATATATATATATATATATATATATATATATATATATATATATATATATATATATATATATATATATATATAATATATATATATATATATATATATATATATATACATAATTAAATATGACCGAAAAAGTAAGATTAATAATTCTAACACGAATTTTCTCGATCTTTCGTACATTTCTTTTCACTGCTGGTGGTAATTCAAAAATCAATTCTCCAAAATTCATTTTTATTTTTATTTCTAGTCTGACGCGACACTTGAGCGCGTTTCGTAAAACTTATTACATTTTCAAAGACTTTAGTTTACACAAACACACACAACTTTAACTGAATAGAGCTTAAATATCTTTCGAGTTTTTATACCTACATTTGGGTGAAGTGACATGTTACAATAGTTTTGGATGAGGTGAAAATAAACTTTTAACACAAGACAGAACACGAAACAATGAAATACAAACAGGTATTAAAAGTAGGTAACTGCAGAAGGCCTATTTTTATTGGCCCATATTTCTTGATGCTTCTATATTGGAGCGGAGTCTTGAAGTGGGTAGAATATAGTTGTGCATTAATTGGCTGTTGATTGCTAGTGTTGACTTCTTGATGTGTAGTGCCTCGCAGACGTCAAGCCGCCTGCTATCGCTGTATCTATCGATGATTTCTGTGTTGTTTGCTAAGATTTCTCTGGTGATGGTTTGTTTGTGGGAAGAGATTATATGTTCCTTAATGGAGCCCTGTTGCTTATGCATCGTTAAACGCCTGGAAAGAGATGTTGTTGTCTTGCCTATATACTGTTTTTTTTTAGGCTTACAGTCCCCAAGAGTGCATTTGAAGGCATAGACGACGTTGGTCTCTTTTAAAGCGTTCTGCTTTGTGTCTGGAGAGTTTCTCATGAGTAGGCTGGCCGTTTTTCTGGTTTTATAGTAAATCGTCAGTTGTATCTTCTGATTTTTGTCTGTAGGGATAACGTTTCTACTGACAATATCTTTCAGGACCCTTTCCTCCGTTTTATGGGCTGTGGAAAAGAAGTTCCTGTAAAATAGTCTAATAGGGGGTATAGGTGTTGTGTTAGTTGTCTCTTCAGAGGTTGCATGGCGTTTCACTTTCCTTCTTATGATGTCTTCCACGAAACCATTGGAGAAGCCGTTGTTGACTAGGACCTGCCTTACCCTACAGAGTTCTTCGTCGACTTGCTTCCATTCTGAGCTGTGGCTGAGGGCACGGTCGACATATGCGTTAACAACACTCCTCTTGTACCTGTCTGGGCAGTCGCTGTTGGCATTTAGGCACATTCCTATGTTTCCTTAGTGTAGACTGCAGTGTGGAAAACTCCGCTCCTTTCCATGACTGTTACATCTAGAAACGGCAGCTTCCCATCCTTCTCCATCTCGTAAGTGAAACGCAACACAGAATTCTGCTCAAATGCCTCCTTCAGCTCCTGCAGATGTCTGACATCAGGTACCTGTGTAAAAATGTCAACATACCTGCAGTATATGGCCGGTTTCAAGTTCATGTCGACTAAGACTTTTTGCTCGATGGTACCCATGTAGAAGTTTGCAAACAGGACACCTAGGGGAGAACCCATGGCGACCCCATCTACTTGCTTATACATGTGTCCATCCGGGCTCAAGAAGGGTGCCTCTTTAGTACAAGCCTGGAGTAGTTTCCTTAGACTGTTTTCTGGTATGTCAAGAGGAGTACAGGCCGGATCACGGTACACTCTGTCGGCTATCATCCCGATTGTTTCATCCACAGGTACGTTGGATGAAGCTACTCCAAGCTTGTACTAAAGAGGCACCCTTCTTGAGCCCGGATGGACACATGTATAAGCAAGTAGATGGGGTCGCCATGGGTTCTCCCCTAGGTGTCCTGTTTGCAAACTTCTACATGGGTACCATCGAGCAAAATGTCTTAGTCGACATGAACTTGAAACCGGCCATATACTGCAGGTATGTTGACATTTTTACACAGGTACCTGATGTCAGACATCTGCAGGAGCTGAAGGAGGCATTTGAGCAGAATTCTGTGTTGCGTTTCACTTACGAGATGGAGAAGGATGGGAAGCTGCCGTTTCTAGATGTAACAGTCATGGAAAGGAGCGGAGTTTTCCACACTGCAGTCTACACTAAGGAAACAAACATAGGAATGTGCCTGAATGCCAACAGTGACTGCCCGGACAGGTACAAGAGGAGTGTTGTTAACGCTTATGTCGACCGTGCTCTCAGCCACAGCTCAGAATGGAAGCAAGTCTACGAAGAACTCTGTAGGGTAAGGCAGGTCCTAGTCAACAACGGCTTCTCCAATGGTTTCGTGGAAGACATCATAAGAAGGAAAGTGAAACGCCATGCAACCTCTGAAGAGACAACTAACACAACACCTATACCCCCTATTAGACTATTTTACAGGAACTTCTTTTCCACATCCCATAAAACGGAGGAAAGGGTCCTGAAAGATATTGTCAGTAGAAACGTTATCCCTACAGACAAAAATCAGAAGATACAACTGACGATTTACTATAAAACCAGAAAAACGGCCAGCCTACTCATGAGAAACTCTCCAGACACAAAGCAGAACGCTTTAAAATAGACCAACGTCGTCTATGCCTTCAAATGCCCTCTTGGGGACTGTAAGCCTAAAAAAAAACAGTATATAGGCAAGACAACAACATCTCTTTCCAGGCGTTTAACGATGCATAAGCAACAGGGCTCCATTAAGGAACATATAATCTCTTCCCACCAAACCATCACCAGAGAAATCTTAGCAAACAACACAGAAATCATCGATAGATACAGCGATAGCAGGCGGCTTGACGTCTGCGAGGCATTACACATCAAGAAGTCAACACCAGCAATCGACAGCCAATTAATGCACAACTATATTCTACCCACCTCAAGACTCCGCTCCAATATAGAAGCATCAAGAAATATGGACCAATAGGCTTTCTACAAACACTTCTATTCAATACCCATTGTTTCGTGTTCTGTCTTGTGTTGATGAAATTAATACCCTATTAATGCCACTTCTTGTTCTGTCTTGTGTTGATGAAATTAATACCCTATTAATGCCACCTCACCCCATCCACCTCACTCAAATGTAGATATAAAATCGGAGATGCGTAAGTTCTATTCAGTTGTGTATTTGTATGCAGGCGATGAGTCACAATAACGTGGCTGAAGTATGTTGACCAGACCACACACTAGAAATTGAAGGGACGACGACGTTTCGGTCCGTCCTGGACCATTCTGAAGTCGATTGTGTGTGTATTTGTAAACTAAAGTCTTTGAAAATGTAATCAGTTTTACGAAACGCGCTCGTGTCGCGTCAGACTAGAAATAAATGAATTTTGGAGAATTGATTTTTGATTTACCTCCAACAGTGAAAAGAAATGTACGAAAGATTGAGAAAATTCGTGTTAGAATTATTAATCTTACTTTTTCGGTCATATTTAATAATATATGTCTATGGAAAGACTGCTACCAAAATATACTAATATATATATATATATATATATATATATATATATATATATATATATATATATATATATATATATATATATATATATATATATAAGCCCCGAAATCATCTCAAGATAACCTCAAGATAGATAAGGCCCCACTCCATAACAGTGTAGGTAAGGAGTGACAACTATAGTGTTGCCCTGCCCTTGACTGACCAGGTTACCTACCTTACTCTCACCAGCGCCACTTTGAAAAACATAAACACATGTGATAACATTGTATATTATGTAGAGCATGTCTGGACCAGGACACCCAAGACTCACGCTCCAGGAACTATATCCTCTTTACGAGTGCTAATACACACTAAAAGCATTTACTGAAATTGCTTGCATGGTATATAAATAGAAGTAAAGGCTAGAAAAATGAATAGTTATGAGTATAATGGCTATTTAGACTTATAGTTAAGACAAGTTTTACACAGGAAGCGGCGAGGTTTAGGTCCCTGGTGGACCATTATCAGGTCATGTGACCGTCACACTACATGATGATGGTCCAGGACGGACCCAAACGTCGTCGCTTCTCCATCTTCTGAGTCGTAGTTTGGTGGTCTTGAAGCACCTGACTGGTTACTGGGAGGCTAACATGCCAGTGGTAATTATAGGCACAGATCTATATATTCTATCACCACCTGCCACCACCACCTAAGCTGGGGTGCATCTCTGATAATTACTGCTCGTTATTGTGTCTGACAAACGAGGGGGGGGGGGAGGGGGGTCAGAGATATCCGCACTGGGGACTTAATCTTTACTCTTTAATTACTAGGGAACAGAGGTATAATTAATATTAATTACTGCAATTAGACTGATTGTTACTGTTACGTGATAGCTTGGAGAATGACTGGTAATAAACTAAGGGCCAAACAGGCTCGGGTGGTTCACTGGAATGATGAGGGGAATGCATCATAATGGCACATTTACCTTTACGTAGAATTTATTATTAAATCAATTGCATGCTATTCTAAATCTTTGCAATAAGATCAAACGATGTTGATGTGCAGTGAATACAAATCAAGAAGCACTTACCTTACAATTCGGCAACCTATAGCGGATACAATACTCAGTTCTTGCCTTGTAAGATCACACACACTCCCAGCACTCACTCACTCCACACTGACTTTCCTGAGTTTCCAGCACCAGGGTCTGCTAGGAAACTCTGCCTATGGGCACCAAGCCCACTTTTGGGCACCCAGGGAACCAATCACAAAGGCCAACGACCTCTAGGCCTACAGCTGGACATGAACCAAACATTCACACAGGAACAGCTCAGAGAGCGCTCCCTTTCCCAGATTATTTACACTGATGGATCCTTGCACCAGTCCCATGGTGCAGCTGGAAGTGCAGTTGTTGTGACAGGGAGAGATGGTTTCTTCTCCCATGAGTGTGGAGCGCGTCTCAGTAACTGGGCCTCCACTCTTCAAACAGAATTGGTTGCCATAATCCTTGCACTCGAGCGCGTATATGAATCCAAAGTTGACACGCTAATTGTAAGTGACTCCTTGTCATCCTTGACTGCCCTCAGCTCCCCAAGTCATAACTGTGACGTGCTTATCTCTGAAGCTAGACACAGATATAAGGAAATATCAAGGATGGAGACAGTTTGTCTCCTGTGGATTCCTTCCCATATTGGTCTCTGAATGCATGATAGAACTGATGAGTTGGCCAAGACTTTTGCTCGTAAAGAGGGAATTGACTACCAACTTGGACTGCCTTTGAGCAGCCTGAGGGCA